>NC_138374.1:18326048-18380603 GCF_054177405.1 Leptonychotes weddellii | reverse complement strand
TTATTTTTATTTTTTTAATGATTTTATTTATTTGACAGAGAGACACAGCGAGAGAGGGAACACAAGCAGGGGGAGTGGGAGAGGGAGAAGCAGGCTTCCCGCGGAGCAGGGAGCCCGATGTGGGGCTCAATCCCAGGACCCTGGGATCATGACCTGGGCCGAAGGTGGATGCTTAACTGACTGAGCCACCCAGGCACCGCTAAATTATTTTTTTTAATTAAGAAAGTTTATCCAGCAATATATAAAAAAGACAATGAATTGTGGTGCCTGGGTGGTTCAGTTGATTAAGCTTCCAATTCTTTTGGTTTTTTTTAAGATTTATCTACCCATTTGAGACAGAGAGAGAGAGTGCAAGCCCATGAGTCAGGGGAGAGGCAGAGAGAGAGAATCCCCTCTGCTGAGTGTAGAGTAAGACACGCCCAACCCAGAACCCTTAGATCGTGATCCCAGCTGAAACCAAGAGTCCCATGCTTAACCAACTGAGCCACCCAGGCGCCCCAAGTTTCCAACTCTTGATTCAGGCTCAGGTCATGATCTCAGGGTCATGGGATGGAGCACTGCATCAGGCTCCACACTCAGAGGGGCATCTGCTTGAGATTTTCTCTCCCTCTCTCTTTGCTCCTCCCCACGTTCACTCTCTCTCTCTCTCTCTCTTTCTCTGTCTCTCTCAAATAAATAAATCTTTAAAAATAAATAAATAAATAAGCAATAAATTATGACCAAGTTGGTGTTTTTCCAGGAATGCAAAGTTGAGTTAACATTCAAAATGTAATCATTATAATTTATCATATTAGCAGAATAAAGGAGAAAAGGCAGATGATCACTTGCTTAGATGCATAAAATATTTTACCAAATTAAACACCCATTCATAATAGTAACTCTCAACACATTAGGAACAGAAGAGAATGTCCTTAACTGATTTTAAAAAGCATCTATGAATCATACTGAATGATGAAAGGTTGAATGCCCTAAGACTGGGAACAAAACAAGGATGTCCACAATCACTTCTACTATTCAACATTGTACTAGAGGTCCTAGGTAATGAGAGAAACCAAAATAAATAAGTAATAAGAAAAACTAACAGGCATACAGTTAAGAAAAAAAGTAAAACTGTCTTTACTCACAGATGACATAATTATGTGCGTAGAAAATTCTAAGAAATCCATTTAAAAAAAGCTACCATAACTGACAAGTAAGTCTAACATGTTTCTAGGATACAAAGTCAACATACATAAATCAATTTTATGTCTATACACAAGTAACAAACAATTAGAAAGTGAAATACAAAATAAATAAATAAATAAAAAACACTACCTACAGTAACATCAAAAATCCTGAAATACTTAGAGATAAATGTATCAAAACATATATAAGACCTGTAAAATAAAAATCATAAAACACTGCTGAGAGAAATTGAAGGAACTCTAAATAAATGGAAGATATACCTATACTAACCTGTAGATTCAATGTAATCTCAGTTAAAACCCAAAAAGCCTTGTTTGTATTTAAAAAAATAAAAAGCAATTTCCAAAGACTGCTATAGCCTAAACAATTTTGAAAAAAACCAATAAATACAGAAGCCTATACTACATCATTTCAGACAGTAATTAAATTGTCTGGTATGGGTATAAACATAATCATACAAATTTTCTAGAACAGAAAATTCTGAAATAGATTCACACACTTACAGTCAATTGAATTTTGGCAATGTGTCAAGGTTCTTCACTTGGGAAAATAATAACCATTTCAATATTGCAGCTGGAACAACTAAATATAAATACAGGGGAAACGTACCTTGACTCTGATGTTGATGTACCTCATATATATATAAAATATATATGAATTATATATAATTCATATATAAAAATTAACTTTAAATGGATCATAGACTTCTATAGATAATTTAAAACTTTAAAACTTCTAGGTAAAAACGGATAAAGAGGAAAAGATCTTTATGACCCTGAGATGGGCAATGATTTAAGAAAAAAGGAAAATCAGACTTTATCAAAATTTAAAACTTCCACTAATTAAAAATAAAAATGCAAACAGACCAGGATAAAATGTTTACACTATATACATCTGACAAATCTAGAATTTTTTAAACTTACAAAATAATAAGACAAATAATAAAATTGGCCAAATACTTGAGTAGACACTTCACAGAAGAAGATATGTAAATGACTAAAAGTACATGAAAAGATGCTCAACATTATTAATCATCAGGAAAATACAAATAAAAGCACAATGAGATACTACTCCACATACACTAAAATGACTAAAATTAAGACTAACAATACCGGGGCACCTGGCTGACACAGTCAGTAGAGAATGCGACTCTTGACCTTGGGGTTGTGAGTTCAAACACCACATTGGGTGTAGAGATTATTTTAAAATAATTAAAAATCCTAAAAAAAAAAAAAAAGAAAGACTAATAATACCATGTAGGTGACGATATGGAGCAACTGGAACTCTCATGCATTGCTCATGGGAATGTAAAATAGGACACATGCTTTAGAGACCATTTGGCAGTTTGTTAAAAATTTAAATCTAGGGGCGCCTGGCTGGCTCAGTCGTTAAGTATCTGCCTTCGGCTCAGGTCATGATCCCAGAGTCCTGGGATCGAGCCCCACATCAGGCTCCCTACTCCACGGGAAGACTGCTTCTCCCTCTCCCACTCCCCCTGCTTGTGTTCCCTCTCTCGCTGTGTCTCTCTCTGTCAAATAAATAAAATAAAAAAATTTAAATCTATATTTACCATATGATCCAGCCGTTGTATTCATAGATACTCTTCTAAGAAATGTATGTCTACGAAGAAGACTTTTGTTCATAGAAACTTTATTCATAGAAGCCAAAAACTGAAAACAACCCAAATGCTCATCAACAGGTAAATGGATAGCAAATTATGGTATATTTATGCAACAGAATACTGCTCAGAAACAAAAAGAACTCCTGGCATGCAGAGAAACGTGGTTGAATCTCAGAAACCATATGCTAAGCAAAAGAAGCCAGAAACAAGAATACACACCATATTGTTCCATTCATTTAACTTTCCTGATTAGGTAAAACTAATCTCTAATGACAGAAAGCCGTCATGGCCCAGAGCTAGGGTCCATGCGGGGCGTTGAGTATAAAGGGCATGAAGGCATTATGGAGGATGACAAAAATGTTCTGTATCTTGATTATGATGGTCACATGGTATACATAGTTGCCAAAACATTAAACAGTACACCTAAAAGAAGTGCATTTCATTATAGGAAAATTAAATCTCAATAAAGTTGTTTAAAAAAAAAAAATGAAGAGTCAGACGTCAGGACAAGAATACTTTTTCCCCTTCGGATTAATTCCCACTTCTCATGTGGTGTGGGTCTCCCAAAAGACAGTGTGCTGAATGTGCTGATAAGCCCGGGTTCTGAGTTAGAAGTTTCCTGTTAGTGGGGCGCCTAGGTGGCTCAGTTGGTTAAGCGACTGCCTTCGGCTCAGGTCATGATCCTGGAGTCCCGGGATGGAGTCCCACATCAGGCTCCCTGCTCGGCAGGGAGTCTGCTTCTCCCTCTGACCCTCCTCCCTCTCATGCTCTCTGTCTCTCATTCTCTCTCTCTCAAATAAATAAATAAAATCTTAAAAAAAAAAAAGAAGTTTCCTGTTAGTGACATCGACTGTCAAAAGCAATGCCTAAGATATGTCCTTGAGAGCCCTTTAAAGGGGCCTCAGGTCTTTGTGGCTGTGAAAGTTGGAAGGATGGCAGTTCCTGCCTTGCCGTCCCAGGGGACGAAGACAGCCTTCTGATTTAAGGACCAAGTAAGGTACTTGTCAGCATAACCAATGTGTTCTCCCAGTGGCTGCAACCAAGGGAGACTTGCTCTTTGGCCCCTAGCAGTGAGCAGACCTTCACTGAGTTTGTTAGGGCTGCACCAGAAAAGCTGGCAAATTGCATACAGGGACACCAGAGGCATATTATATATTATTGTTGCCACATAATTCTAGCACTTGTCAACATCTAGTAATCCCCTATAATTCAGGCATGCTTCTAAAATGGCAAACAGTTGTTTACTGGAGCCAATAGAGGTCTAGCAATTACAAAACTAGTTATTAAGACCAAAAAAAAGAAAAAGAAGAAGAAAATAATGAATAAATAATTGTCCCTGCAGTTTTTCCACCTTCTTGTTACCAAGAAGCAAGTAGTTTAGCTGACCTGCACTAAGGGGGTTATGGCATGCTTTTAGAGAAAACATATCCAGAAAGGAATTTTTTCCTGAATGTGTTCCATCTAAATTTATCAGGGATATTAAGAAGTAGGCCAGGAAAAAAATAAATCAAACAAAGAAGGATAAGTTCCTGAACTCAAGGATTTACTAAAGAATTCCACAGAATTTTGCTGTGTCCTTAACTTTCTCATCAAGGACAACATTCAGATCAGAATATTGTGAAACAAGGAATGGGAATGTGGGTTTGTTTGGGGGAAATGAGAGGAACCATCTACTCCAAATTTCTTTAAACCTCAGGAGGTTTAGGAGCTACAAGGGACCCTCAGGTCATGTAGCTCTGATGTTCCCCACACTCAGGAATGAGGTGGTAATGCCCACAGAGATGAAGAATCAAAGGCAAACATGGTTCAGCTTCTAAGATAATTCTGTGCACTTAGAAGGTTTCCTACACACACATTATTGTATATTAAAACTTCTTAAGTCAAGTGAGCAATTTGCCAGAATTTTTTAAGGAGGCCTTGTCAAAAAACTTTACTGATTGCAGTGGCTGCTCCAAACCCACAGGTCTTCTCTCCTCTCTGCCACCAGATGTACCCAGGGGAATGTCAGAGAAGCCCAGAATGAACCAATTCCTCACCAATTCTGCGATGATGGAAAGAGAGACCCAGGAAATGAAAGGGACTTGTCCAGTCCATACTGGGTCTATGGGCACAGCCAGAGCTTGGTTCCCTTTCTTCTCTTCCAGGGCTCTTCCTCTGACCTACAACAGGGTGGAACCTGGAGAGGGGAGCCTGCCCAACCCCATTTGCTTCAGTCTGGCCTTTGAGGTAAAAACAGATTCCCTTGAAAGCTGCTACAGCCTCTCTGGAAAACAGTGGTGGTTCCTCAAGATGTTAAAATAGAGCTACCCTATGACCCAGCAATTGCACTACTAGGTATTTACCCCAAAGATACAGATGTGGTGAAAAGAAGGGGCACATGCACCCCAATGTTCATAGCAGCAATGTCCACAATAGCTAAACTGTGGAAGGAGCCAAGATGCCCTTCAACAGACGAATGGATAAAGATGTGGTCCATATATACAATGGAATATTACTCAGCCATCAGAAAGGATGAACACCCACCATTTGCATCGACATGGATGGAACTTGAGGGGATTATGCTAAGTGAAGTAAGTCAAGCAGAGAAAGACAATCATCATAGGGTTTCACTCATATGTGGAACATAAGCAATAGCATGGAGGACTACAGGGGAAGGGAGGAAAATCTGAAAGGGGAGAAATCAGAGAGGGGGATGAACCATGAGAGACTATGGACCCCAGGAAACGAACTGAGGGTCTCAGAAGGAAAGGAAGTAGGGGGAGGGGATAACAGGGCAATGGGTATTAAGGACACGTGTTGTGATGTGCACTAGGTGTTATACGTAACTAATGAATCATTGAACACTACATCAAAAACTAATGATATACTATACAGTGGCTACCTGAACATAATATTAATTAATTAATTAATTAATTTTAAAAAACCGGGGTGCGTGGGGGGACAAGATTCTCTGGTTGCTGTTTCTCTGGAGAAATCAGCCCCAGGGTGATGGTGCGTGGTCCTTCTCTAGGAGCCAGGTCACATCCATACCCACCCTGTTTCCACCTTCCTGCAACACGCTCCCCCTAAAACAGAACTGAGTACTCATCTGTCTTTGTGGGTGGTGTTAAAGAGAGCTCATGCCTTCATTCATTCCTTCACTTTTATCCTGTGCATGCTGATGGAAATACAGAGCTAAGTAATTGAGCCATTGCCTCTCCCCTCAGGGAGGTTACAGTCTAGTCCAGCAAGAAGGCAGGGAGAATGGTGTCCATCCACTTGACACTCAATGTGCATTCTCCATCCTAATTCTCACCCCAGGAGGAGTTTTAATGACAGAGAAAATGATTTGTCCTGCCCATGCCCAGCAGCTGAGATTGCTCAGTCCTATCTCCCTGATGAGAGAAAGTAACTGTTCCTTTCTGGTCCTGCCCCCAACTACAATAAAATATATCAACAATAAACAGTGGAACTGAAGCTCTAGAAATTAATCATTTGGGTAAATATTTGCCTGATGATGATGAAGCCTCCAGCAAACTTCAGGAGAACGAGTCCTGGTGCTAAGATGGAGACTCAGGGGCTTTGTGTATCCTAAAGACTTTTTCCCCTTATTTCTAGGTGGTGTATCCTCACCTTTCCCTGCAACGTGTGAAGGCAGGATGGAGATTAAGGCCAAACGTCCTGACCAGCCATAACAGAGTGTGGCCCCAGGGCCTCTCAGCCAAGTGGCTTCCTCTCCCTGCCTCCCTCCATGAGCCACACCCCTTCTTCTGGTCTTCCTGATGCTTCATGTTTCCCTCCATCCTGTTGAAGGAGGAAGCACCATAAGCAGCCCTCCTCTCCCGCTGGGCTTTCTAAGAAGGAGAAGACCCTAGATGTCAGAGGCCAACCTGCCACCTAAAGTCGAAGAGTAGAGCACGATCAATGTTTGCAAATACAACTGTTGATGGGTAGATTGTGTTCCAAAGCGTCACTCTATCTTGCCATTCACTACCTCTTTCCATACTCTACTTAAAAAAAAAAAAAAAAAAACGACAACATCTTTCCCTTTTTGACTCATGATAAAATGGGATTTTCTTGTTCTGAAGAGCTGCTGAGGCAGGAGACTTGGATTCTTAAAGACAGATTAGCAGACGCTAGCTGGGTTTATGAGCAGCCATGTGATTTCTCATACAGATTCTTCTTGTCCAGTTTGATTTGAAAATGTTTGATTTGTGTATAGTTCACTACTGGGTATATTAATACTTATAATTTCCCTTGATCCTTGCTACAATTCTATGGGAACTTTTCTTATTATACTGGGGAAGAAACTTATTCAGCCAACATTTACTAATTGTCCTCCAAGTGCCATCACTGTGCAGTGGATATAAAGTTGAGCCAGACCCGTCTCCCATTTTTAATACTTATAGTACTCTGTGATACATGAGCCTCACCACCCTCATACTATCTTATATACATGACATTAATAAATGTTGATGGTTGTCCTGTCATCTGCTCTACCTGGAGAGAGCAGGGGAAGATCTAATGAAGATATTCTAGCAGAAACTTGAAGGAAGACAATTTACCAAGTGAGACCTTTGAGGAAAAGAGGCAACAGGACATGCAAAGATCTGGCGCATTAATGTGCATTATAGCATGTTTATGGAACTTCATAGTGGGGAGGTAGTAAAGTGACTTTTCCAAGATCCTGCAGCATCAAGGTTGGGGATCAAGGTCAGCTCTCTTTCCACCATCTCTTTCTCCCCACTTGTAAGCAGCCAGGCTCTCCCTAACACACTGAGCTTCCCAAATGGAATTCTGCCTGACCAGGTGCCCTCTCAATGGGTGCTCACAGCAAATCACCTCTGTTATTCATGATTTCAAGCTGCATCTCTTTGGACAAGCTATCTCAATACACTGGCAAATTACAATAGTTATGATCATAGTAATAACATCACAAGAATAATCACATGCTATTGAAACAAAAATGCACCAATTTAAGCTAGGCTTCAGCCACTGTAATGTGCATTTAAATTTATGCACATTTATGATTTATGATAAAGATGATGCCCTTCATGATTCCCTGGAAGCTGTGATAGACTGCCCCCTTTGCAATCTGGTTTTGTTTGGCAATTTATCTCCCCTTCCCCCCATCCTCAGTTTTGAAAGGGAGGGAAAACAACCCACTGGCTGCAATCTGAGCCTTTGCATACATACCATGATGAACTACTAATTGATAATTCCCTTCAATCCACTTTTCACTGGCCAGGACCAGATTTGGTTTGTGTGAATAACCTTCATGCAGCAATCAGCTCAGCAAGTTGGTCCCTTTATCATTTTCCTGAGGCTGACTGGATACCACATTCTCCTTCCCCATGTCTGCTGGTGTCATTCCAGCTGCTCAGGTCATTTTCAGACTCTTGAAAGCAGACAATGTCTGCCACTGATTTTCTCTGCAGAAAGAAGCTGTCTGGTTGGTTGGAAGTGGGGGCCAGAAGACTTTTTTGAAGCTTGCATATCAAGGACATTGGGTTGACTGCAATTGTGTGCTTATTTGAATTTCAATTTGTTTATCCCTAACAAACCGTAGATGAGCAGCTCTGGATATAATTATTTAAAAGGAAAAAAAAGGAGGGCCTGGGGGAGAGGGGATGCAGGTGTGCCTAGGAGGTACTCTGTACCTCCCACAGGGGACCACATATTGGGAAGGTTGCTCTGTTCTTCCATACCTATTTTAAATTCCATATTTCCCAACAGCATTTTCTTCCAGGAGCCCAGGAAACATTTTATTGACAACCAGGGACATAGCCACAGGAGAGGGAAGCACACAGAACTGAAAACCCCATCTCCATCTCCACAGTTACCTTGGTGCTCTTCACCTCTCTGAGTGCCTATTACAGCCTCCAGGTACTAGGATTACTCAGGTTTGTGTGTCTTTTATCTATTCCATGTTGAGCTCTTAAAGGAAAGAGTACCATAGTTATCTCTGCCTCCCCCATGTACAATAGGGGTTCAATAAAACCTGGGTAGCTTGTCAAAGGCAAAAACAGGTCAGTAGTATCTCAGTAAATCTGGGGGCAGAGGCAAACACCAAATGAATAAGAAGATGGGTTGCATTCAGGCTGTTGCAATAAAAAGAGCACCTGATCCAAAGATCAGGACATCTCCATCGGGTGGTTTTGCCTTAAACTTCTAAGGGAGCAGAAGGAGAGTGAATAAGTTGCAAGTGAGGTGATTTACAGTTGGGGTTGTTTTGCAAGCAGGACAAGTCTCAGTCAGTTATCAGACCAGAAAATGATTTCCTCTGTGGTTAGCTAGTTTCAGGGGGACAAACAGCTCTAATCTCAGCTAATCAATCATGAGACAAAGAACAGGAAGTTGGAGAGGCTGTTTCCAGCCTTGTCAGCAGGTTCAGACAAAAGGGAGAGGGCTGTGTTTGGCTTTGCCCTGGGTAAATAAGGGAGGCACCCCCATGTCTTATGCAAGCCATAAGAAAGAATGGACTTTGAGTCTTATCAAAGTCACACGGGGAGGGTAGTTCTTTATGATAAACTGTTTATTGGAACACAAAAGGCTAGGAGATTTCTTAACTGTCACTGTTTTCCAGGAGCAATGGGCTCAGGTAAAGTTTAATATTATGAAACGGAATAAGCAAATATGCTACACACAGAGAGAAAGAGAGAATGCTTTGTAGAGAGTATATACATATTTTATATATATACACACATATATATCTTCAATATATCAATCTATATTGGCCAGTGGTCTCTTCAAAGAAAGATTATTCCTGCTTTCTCTTCCTGCCTCTTCTCTCTATTTGTGACCTACTCAAATGAAGAACTAGAGAGAAGACAGAAAGTCCAAAGGGAAGAATTGCTTTTGAGGTTATTGGATTCTAAAATTTGCAGGATAAATATCACACTGGCAACTAAAGGTGTGAGAAGCAGTGAAAAAAAAGAGTGTTTCTGCATGTGTGTATTGGGTGTTGACGGTGGTCAAGGGTGCTGTGATCTGAAGAGCTGTAGCCAGGGAATCATGAAGGTTTGGTGTGATCCTTGTTGACCCCATGGTGGTCCATTACTGGCCATCACCACAGTTCGGTGGAGCTGAAACCCCATATCCCTATTGTTCTGCAACCACCCACCTATACCTGAGGCTCACTGGGTAGGGCCTGTGACAAAAGAGTGATGCCTGCACAGGAACTGGCTAAAGATTTCTTTCTTGCTAGGGGTACAGAGCTTGTGCCCATGTGTTTCTAGCCCAGACTGAAGAGCAAACAGAAGAGCCATAAAGCCATAAAGAAAAGAGTTCTAAGGTGAAGAAGTTCTTTGAAAAATAAGCTTTGTTTGAAGTCCCTCCTCTTTTTTAAGTTTCAATTTGTTTATCCCTAACAAACAGTAGATGAGCAGCTCTGGGTATAATTATTTAAAAAAAAAAAAAGGAGGGGTGCCTGGGTGGCTCAGTCGGTTGAGCATCTGCTTTCAGTTGTTTAGGTCATGATCTGGGAGTCCTGGGATGGAGCCCTGAGTTGTATCAGGCTCCTTGCTCAGCGGGGAGTCTGCTCCCTCTCCCACTTGTGCTCTCTCTCTCTCTCAAATAAATAAATAAAATCTTAAAAAAAAAAAAGATAAGCCTGTATGTACAGAAATTCTTATCTTGTGCTATTTGGTGGGGTGCCGTGCTGTTTTTAACTCTAATACCCCATCACCTATTATAGTCTTTGGCATATAGTAGGTACTCAATTGTTATTAGTTGACTGAATTTCAGTCAACTTTCAGTGGTGTATCTTATTAGGGGATATAGCCGTACCTCCCAGCATTTTGTGGGAGCACAGCAAGGTTTATTTGTTTCCGGGATTTTTAAGGAGCTGCAACTTGTCATTAGCGTGGCAGGTGAAAGACTTTACCCACAGACCCAGAAGATGCAGGCCAACTTGCTCAAAGACAGCACAGGTGGATGCTAATTCTCAGTCAAAAGAAAGAAAAGTTCTCTTCCACTTGCCTGATGAAGGCTGAACTTCCGTTCATAGAGAACGAAGCTTTTCACACCAGGATTCATTTTGGCCTTGGAAGCCAGGGTCCTCCTCCTCCTCCTTCTCCCAACCCTTGTCACCGTTCAGTGGAGCTGAACGAAGTGGAGGTGTAAGATTCACATGGAATCAGGGCATGGTCAACTTGGGGAATGGTCATCATGTGCCCAGGCTTGTGCCAGGAGCCACAAGGTGTGTGGAGCTAAATCCAAGGTTCCTACTCTAGGAGCGGGTGTGAAAATGCAAGGCCCCTGGAGACAGTGGAATGGGCACCCCCAAAGCCTTCCCCAGAGAGGGATTTGGGTTTGGGAAGTGCTGGGGCACTTTTCTCCTGTGACGGGGAGTGCTAACTCACAGGGAAATCAGAACTAAGTTGGACAGCAAAGCCCAGAGCTGAAGCCCCGTTCCCACGTGGCCCGGTCCTCCTGAGGCAAAGCTTTCAGAAGATGCCAAGTCCACTGTACATCTCCACCAGCTGCTCTCCCTGAGCTGAGTGTCATTTGGGACACTTCACTAGCTTGTTTTGCTGTTCGACCCAGTGGTACCACCAGTTTCTAACTTTTCCAGACTAATCTAGAGAGGTTTTTGTTTTTGTTTTTAATTTTCTTCTCTCATGCAGTCTGAGCAGATTAACCCACTGGGTACCAGCGTGTTCTGTGAAGCTCAATCGTTGTGAGAATTTCTTTATCTCCTTGATGCAGCACTTCTCCCTTTGGCCTTTTTGGAGTTTTTCTGACCCCCAACCACCAATTCTCTGATTCTCCAGACACCAACCAGGTACTCAATAACTCAATTCAACTCTGATACTCAACTACCCGGAGTTAGTGCAGACCCCATAGGTTTAGGGCTCAGTCCCACAAGATTGCCCCCAACCACTTCAGATGCCAGCTGCAAGTCCTGCACCTCATGTACTTCTGACCAACAGGCTATAAGTCAGGGGCTCCCACAATCCCTTCCTCAGGGTGGATAATTTGCTAAGTCAATTCACAGAACTCAGGAAAGCACTTTCCTTTTTATGAGCACTTTCTTATAAAGGGTACAACTCAGGAACAGCCAAGTGGAAAAGACACAGAGCAAAGATGCATAAAGAAAAGGGTGCACAGGACTCCCCTGCCCTCTCCAGGTGTGCCAGCTTCTTAACACCTCGATGTGTTTGTTTACCAACCCCGAAGCTCTCTGAGCCTGTCATTTAGGGGTTCTTACAGAGGTTTCATTTCATAGGCATGATTGATTGAATCGCTGAGCATTGGTGATTAATTCAATCTCCAGCCCCCATCCCTCCCCAAAGGTTGAGAGGTTAGGGCTGAAAGTTCCAAGTTCCTGATCAAGGCTTGGCATTTCTGGACCAAGCCCCCATCCTGAAGCTATCTAGGGGTCCAGAAAGAGTCACCTCATTAGAACAAAAGAGCTTCCTATCACCCTCATCACTCAAATTCCAAGGTTTTTAGGAGCTCTGTGCCCAAAACCAGGGACAATAGCAGCTCTCTAAATAAAATATGTCCTGCTCCTTGTTTCAGTCAGTTCATAAACAATCAGATATGGCATTTTGAGTGTGTGTAGTGAGAGAGAAGCACAAAAAGATAGGAAAGACAGTGTTACTTCCACAGGGAGGCTTATGGCAATGTCACTAGTAATTACTCTATCAATTAAAGTATTATCCAAGGCAATGTCTTATCAAGTGCTGAAGTGGGCATTTTTCCAGTTTCCTGCCCAGCTAACACTGCCTCCCATTCCCATGTCAGAGAAACTGACCCCACCCACAACGTGTACCCTTGGTTGGGTCACAGCTGATTGAACCACAGTGGTATCCTGTAAACACCAAAATGGGCTAATAAGAGTGTCCCTTCCAGGGTGCCTGGGTGGCTCAGACTCTTGATCTCAGCTCAGGTCTTTTTTTTTTTTAAGATTTATTTATTTATTTATTTATTTGAAAGAGAGCAGGGGGAGGAGCAGAGGGAGAAGGAGAGAGAGAATCTCAAGCAGATAACCCACTGAGCGCAGAGCCAGACATGGGGCTTGATCTCACGACCCTGAGATCATGACCTGAGCTGAAAGCTGAAATCAAGAGTTGGGGCTCAACTGACTGAGCCACCAGGTGCCCCAATCTCGGCTCAGGTCTTGACTCCAGGGTTGTGAGTTCAAGCCCCATGTTGGACTCCATGCTGAGCATGGAGCCTACTTAAAAAAAAAAAAAAAGTGTCCCTCCCACAACATTGAAATTCTTGTGTGTCTCTTTAAACACCTGAACTAAAAGGACATGTAAGAGCAGAGGGATGCTGACCAAGTAAGGGACATGAAATAACACAGAAAACCTTTTATATGGAAATAATGGAGCAAAACACAGAGAGAATCTAGGACCCAGAAGAGAGGAGCAGCCTTGCTTCCTGAAGGCTTTCAAGTCCCTCATAAAGCCCAGCTACATGACCTGCCCCTCAGTTTCAGGAGATACTTTTGTGTCCTTCTGGTACATTCTCTTCATATGCCTGAGGTTGGAGTGGCGTTTGCTACTTTTGACCAAAGGACATTGACTTAGACAAGTGCTCACCTACATAGTCTAGGCCCTGCTTGCTGTAAGAATTCAAAGAAAGGAAAGGTCTACCCAGCCTGGAGCAGCCTGAGATGTCACAGAGATGAGGGTTCAAGTGGGGCCTTAAGAAATTAGAAATATTTGGAGAGGAAGACAGAGGAGGAAAAAGTCACAGACGATGAGAGTAGCAGGACCAGAGGCAAAGGGATGGGAATGGACACACAGAGGGGAGACCATGGGGCCAACCTGATTAACAAGATGTGTTTATGTTATGAGGCTATGACAGGTAAGAGCAGGAACACCAGAAATGTCCATTTTGAGGAAGGTCATGGTTGTTGCCCCTTGTAATGTTGACCTGAAATATCAAGAATGCAACATGGGAGCCTTAACTTTCCACTGCCTTTCCATTACCCCTTCTGCAAAATGCTGTGACCGAACAAGGCAGTCAGTTGTGAACAAAAACACATAAACTTTGGGACCAGCCACACTGGGACCCAAACCTATCCCCATCATTTATCAGTGAGACTGAACAAGATACTTAGATGCTCTGGCTTCAACTTGCTCATGTGTAAACTAGAGATAATAATTTAAGGCTAAATGAAACAATGTATGTAAACTGCCTGGTACAGTCCCTCGAAGATGTTAAAATATGTGCAATTACCCACAACCACTGTACATCAGTATCACTGTTAATTAGAGTTGTAACACAGCACTAATTAGGAATTATGATAGTAATAATAACACTGTTGATTACTTCTGTTTATTGAGCACACACTCTGCCACAAGCCCAACATTAAATGCAGTGTGTTATCTCATTTGAACCTCACAACAACCCTGAGAGTGAGACAATCCAGTACAAGTTTACCCTTGTAAAACTCTCCAATGAAATTATGGCCAAATGATTATCAAGTTTGGGCAAATAAAAGCTTCTCTGTTGTGAAGAGGAGTTGGACACTGTCATGAAAACAAATGCTCTTCCTCAAATCTAAGCTCATCAGGCTCTGAAGAATATGGCTTTGTTCTCATGAGAAGGGGGGTAAGAGTTCAGAATTCAAAGAGAATTAACTGCTCATAAGTTGGTAATGTGAGGAGAAGGTAGACAAATTATGGAAACAGCCCAAGTGTCCGTCAACTGATGAATGGAAAAAGAAGATGTGGTATATATATACATAGTGAAATATTATTCAACCAAAAGAACTAAATCTTGCCATTTACAATGACGTGGATGGAACTAGAGAGTATTATGCTAAGCAAAAGAGGTCAGAGAAAAATTTCACTCATGTAGAATTTAAGAAACAAAACAAATGAGCAAAGGGAAAAAGAGAAAGGCAAAACAAGGAACACTCTTTAGAGAACAATCCAATGGTTACCAAAGGGGAGGAGGGTGGGGGGATGGGTGAAATAAGTGATGGGGATTAGGAATGCACTTGTGATCAGCACCAGGTGATATATAAAAGTGTTGAATCACTATATTGTATACCTGAAACTATTATCACACGGTATGTTAACTAACTGGAATTCGAATAAAAACTTTTAAAAAGAATTAAATAAATTAATAAATAGCAGCATAGGAAGGAGACTTTGGTTCTAGATGAAGATCTGCTGTATATTAGGTTCCTTGTGTGGACCCTCAGACAAATCACTTGACTTCTTCACACTTGAGTTTCTTCCCTTGTAACAGAAAATGAGTTTTGTCATATATAAGGAATGTGCCTTAGATCAGTGGTTCTAACGCCTCATTATACATTAGAATCACCTGGGGAGAATTGTTTGGGGTTTTTTTTGTTTGTTTGTTTGTTTTTTTAAAGATTTTATTTATTTATTTTACAGAGAGAGACACAGCGAGAGAGGGAACACAAGCAGGGGGAGTGGGAGAGGGAGAAGCAGGCTTCCCGCAGAGCAGGAAGCCCGATGCAGGGCTTGATCCCAGGACCTTGGGATCATGACCTGAGCTGAAGGCAGTCGCTTAACGACTGAGCCACCCAGGTGCCCCTTTTTGTTTTTTTTTTAATAGGATGTGCAGGCCTCTACCCAGGCCAATTAAATCAGTCTCTGGAGAGTGGATCCCAGGCATAGATGTTTTTTAAAATTCCCCCATTTGATTTTAATGTGCAGCCAAATTTAAAAACCAACAAACTAGATGATTTTTTAAGAGTTCTTCCAGATTTAAGATTCAAAGTACCAGACACTTGAAACAACAAGATGAAGAAAAAGTAGATATCCCATTATTTGAATTGAAAGGGGTCAGTGAATATAGTGCAGTACAAATAAAAGTTATGGCTGCCTGGTGATTTGGGGCAACTATTTGAAGAGTTGAGCCCAATGTGATGAAAAGATGTATGAATCTGGACAAAGACAATGGGGTTAGTAATAAACCTAGACATCAGCATCCCGGGAGATTTACTGAATTTATTAATCAATAAATATTTATTGAGCACTATAGGCCAATCGCTGTTAGACTCTGTAGTTGAAACATAGGTAAATTGGACATGGATAGCTAAATATGAGCATAACAGAGACCGTAGCAGTGGCGACATTAATCACTTCTCTTGTAGGCATCAGGAATTGCTCATGAAGGAAGTGATAATTGAATTGAACCTGAAGAATGGGTAGAGGCACATACACATGTGGAACTCAGGTTGGGGGTGGGAAGCACTTTGGAGGGAAGAGGAAGAGGGTAAACAAAGCTTCACACTTCACACTCAGCAAAACTGAACTCCGTGTTTCTCCACACACAGCTCTTTCACCTCTCCATACCTTTAATCAAGGTAATCTGCCTGCCGCTGGTACCTTTCCTCTTTTCACCTGGCTAAGTCCTGTCATTTCTTTTTTTTTTTTTAATTTTATTTATTTATTTGATAGAGACACAGCGAGAGAGGGAACACAAGCAGGGGGAGCAGGAGAAGCAGGCTTCCTGCCGAGCAGGGAGCCCGATGTGGGACTCGATCCCAGGACCCTGGGATCATGACCTGGGCCGAAGGCAGACGCTTAACGACTGAGCCACCCAGGAGCCCAGTCCTGTCATTTCTAAACAGCCAGCTGAGAGTAACTTACTCTAGGACACCATTCCTGAGGCACTAGTTCTATCTCCCAATACTTCATGCCTGCCTCCATAGTGACGCTTACACATAATAGCCTCAGTCACTCTGCAAGCTCTTCTAGGACAGAAATGTCCTATATATTCATCCATGGTCTGGTTTCCATTGTCTATCACATGTCCTGGCTCATATAGGTCTCTAATAAGTGTTTATTTAGTTGAACCCAGAAAACAGTCTTTTTAAAAAGATAGATTGTATCATTCTTTAGCCAAAAATTTTGTACTGGTTTCTTGTTTACTTTAAGTAAAATCCAGATTCCTTACTGGGGTCTACAAAGTTCTAGATGATTTGGCCCCTAAATATTTTTCTAACCTTTAGTCACTTTCCTCCTTTTTTCACTATATACCTAAAACAAGTCTTGAGCCCCATGTAAATTAACTGCCTGCCAGGACCAAATTTAACTCTTCTAACAAGGAAAACGATAAAATACAGATAATCATACTGTGGCATCCAGCATACAACCAAAACTTTCTAGTCATGTGAAAAAGCATGAAAATGTGACCCAAATCCAAGAGAGAAATCAGTCAATAGCAACAGATACAGAAATGAAAGGAATGGTGGGATTACCAGAAAGGGCTTTAAAATAGCCATTAGAGGAGATCAAATAACATACTAAAAAAAGTCTCAGTTAATCTTAAAGAATGCAGGAAAGGAGGGAAAAAAGAACAAAGAACAGATGGCCCAAATAGAAAACAAAAAGATGGTAGACTCAAACCCAGTTAAATGTAAATAAATTAAACACTCCAATTAAAGGGCAGAGATTGTCTGACTAGATAAAAATAAAATTGAAAATAATTACATGGGAAATGAGAAATGTCCAGTTTGACCAACTCATCAGGTGTGAAAGTTACATAATGGGTGATACGACTAGGAAGTCTGACTGAAGCCAAATTATGTTGGGTCACAGATGTCAAATCCTATACTTATTTTAGGCACTTGTGCCTCTGTGTGCAAATAAATAGTCCACCCCATAAAATGGAATGACCTTCTGGAAAAACAAGTATAAAGCTGACTTATTTTCCAGAATGTTTTATTTCGTAAGAGAAGCAAAGCTTTCTCCCATCTGATTCTTCTCACCTTCCTCATGAGGAAACAGGGTGGTCATGGTCATGCATTTCAGCTGCCCAAGCTACAAACGCATAAAGAAGCCAGGAGATAAACAAAACGTCAACCTTTAAGCTACACACTATGATCTTTTTTTTAAAAGTGAAAATGTACTTGGACACTGAAGAAAGTAATAAGTCTAATCTTCTCTTGTCATTAAATCAATAAAGAAATTAAAGAAAACATTACTCAAAACTGTGGTTCTTAGAAGATATCGCTATTTTTTTATTATTGTCATTATTATTATTTCATTTTTCAGTGGCCACCGAGTATAAAAGTTCCTGGAGTTAAGGGCATAGCAAGATATAGAAAAGATATTGCTTTTGCCTGAGTTTCATGAAGCTGATATCAATCTTTTATTTCATAAACGTCAGGCTGGTTATTGCTTTAAACGCAGGCTTTGGTGCATTAAAAGTGGCGTGACAGGAATACAAATAAGAGAATTCCCAAGGATACTAAGCAGGAGCCAGGGGAAGGACTGGCTTCACTCCCACGCCTGGAGAATGAAATTCAGGAAAGGTCACAGAACAGCCAGACTTTGGAGATAAATCTGAGCTCAACTGACTCAGTGAATAACTCAGAGGTACTGTGTTTGCTCTTGTTTTTTCTCAACCAGAGGAGAAAGGACAAAAGATTTGACTGAGCCTCAGAGGGAGGTCTGGCTGTGGGGAGGTGGAAGAGGCCCAGACTTGCATCAGAAGATCTGGAGTTTACCCCACAATTACCCCCTGGGGGCCTCAGTTAGATTAGTACAATAACAGCATTTCCAAGCATGCTCACTCTAAAAATCCTTTCTGGCTTGAAATTTTAAGGACCTAGTACATACCTATATGGAGGAATCGTTGACATTTGGAAAATACTCTTCAAAACAGCAGTTGTCTCCATGCTAGTCACAACTTCAAGAGGAATGAAGGGTATAGTTGAGTAAATTGAGTTTTAGCTAAACTAAAGGCTGAGCAATTTTAGCTAACCAGCTAATAGCTCTGGTCCTAGGTTGCAGGTCTTCTGGCTTCAGGCCACGTGTCCTCAATCCTATCCCACACTGCCTTTCAACAGAGAGAATAGAAGGCTTATTTAAAGGGAAGATTCAGAGGCACCTGGGTGGCTCAGGTCATGATCCCATGATCCTGGGATGGGCCCAATTCATGGTCCCTGCTTAGTGGGGAGTCTGCTTCTTCCTCTGCCCTCTCCCTCATTCATGCTCTCTCTCTCTCAAATAATTTTTTAAAAATAAAAAGTAAAAGTAAATAAATAAAGGGAACATTCAAGCAGAATGGGGAAATGGTGCTTTTGAGTTCTGCAGGAAGGATTTGGATCTGAGATCAAACTATAAAATGGGATGGGGCCATCCATCAGGTCAGGATTAAGAGTGGAGTTTGCCTACTTTGGGGTATATACTCAAAAGAATTGAAAACAGGTCCTCAAACAAATCATTGTACACAGATGTCATTAGTGTCAGGGGATAAGAACAAATCTTTAGGCAAGACATCTGGATAATTTCACCATTAACAAAACTCTTAACTTCCAAAGTCCCAAATCATCTGCCCACTCTTACCTTTCCTCACTACTATTCCCTTCAGTTACCTCATGCCTCAGGCAACCAAAGGACAATTGTACCTGCCCTACACTCTCCTGACACCATATCCTTGCTCACACTATCTCCTTGGTCCATAATTGGATTCTCTGCCTTCATCTAAACATACTTCCACAATTCTGAGAAGCATCCAGTGATTCTTCCAGATGCAAGGGCTTCTCTCTCTTTTTCCTCTGTACGCTTTACTTCTTTCCTGTAATTATTCCTGAACTTGCCTTAGCTCCCCTCTTAAACGGTACATCCCTTTAAGGCTAGAGGAATTGTCACAGGACATAAATTTAAGGATTCAAACCAATCTTATCTTGATCTTTAGGGTGCCAAGAGCCACGAATTGTCATCTCAATTTGGATATTAAACAGCCCAATACATAGTAAGTGTTCAATAATATTTGTTGAATGTTATTTCTTTGCTTATTCATTTTATTTTAAGACCACTTCAACATTAAAGCTCTCTTTCTACATTTATTCACTAGTTTATTTTAAAACTGGCTTTTGGAGTAATATTATCTAATGCCAAAACAAATTTGCAAAATAGCTATGGACTTCTATGAAATTTTTTAAAATTTTATTTATTTATTTGTCAGAGAGAGAGAGAGAGCACAAGCAGGGAGAGTGGCAGCCAGAGGGAGAGGCATCTCAACAGGGAGCCGGATGCAGGACTCAATCCCAGGACCTTGGGATCATGATCTGAGCCAAAGGCAGACGCTTAACAGACTGAGCCACCCAAGCATCCCTTCTATGAACATTTTTAGGGAATTTTCTTCTAGAAAAAAAATGGAGGCTCTAAAGACCAAGACTCAAGATCTCTTTCCCATTGCTGATATCGTCAGGAGAACCTTAGCCTTGGAGAATTTTCCTTGTGACGTGTTTTTACAGCTCCCAGATGAAAACATGTTGAACTGAAAGGAAATACTTCCATTTCATTGCTTTAAACCCTTATTCTCTTGACTCCTAAAACACATACCTAATCATGGCACATATTTAAAGCCATGAAATATTTACAGTGCACTGCCTAAAGCAAATGATATATCGTATATCCATTCTACAGTTCAGTAAATTCTGGATACAAAGACACAAGATGATGCTCTCAAGTGATCATGTCAGGGCAAACAAACTTTCCTTAAAAAACAGTTCTTCATCTCCAGAATTTGATTTTCACTCTGAAAGATGGTATTCTCTAGACATGTCTCAGATGACATAAATCGATCTAAGCCAGAGCTCTTTCCTACAGCCATCAAAGTACATTCTGCCTTGTGACTGACTCGTTTCTGAACAGGTGAAGCTCTTCCTGCTGCCCCTAACAGGTTAGAGCTGCCCCATAAAAGGCTACGTCTAAGTACGTATTTGCTAAATGAAATAAAAATTCTCCGTTGAATTTCCCAGAGTTTGGAACAACCCCCCACCACGGTTTTGATGTCTCTCAGGAAGTGCTGGCTACCTCAGGGAGTTCGTCATCCTGGAAAACCACAAACCAGGCAGTAGACACGAATGGAAGTGTGGCACGTCAAGAGCCTTGCTTTGTCGGAGACTGAGAAACTGTTGTACTAACTGCCATACTTCATCCATTTGCCTCTTTAAATCATATTGTCTCTGCAACTTTCCCTCTCTGGTGATTCCACCACCATTATGTTTTGGGCTTTTTTTTTTTTTTCCCTTCTCTCACTTTGTACAATTTAGTCACTAGCATCAGTCCATAGGTGTTCAGTAGATATTTGTTGGATGAATGGAAAAGTATTTGTGAAACTCTGTTACCATGTGTGAGGTACAATGCTAGGAGCCTAGAGGTTAAACTGTGAGAACAAATAGGGCCTCTTACACTGTGGACCTCACAGTCTGGTGGGGAAGGCAGAGTATCAGTCAAATCATGACAAAATAAATGTTGGCTTACAGGTGCAATAAGTACCACATAGAGCAGCAGGTGCGGTGGTAAGAGGGTGTTTTGGTTGGGGAAGGTTGCTCTGAGCTGCTCAGGAAGGTCAGGGAGCACTTCCCTGAGACAATGAAGCTCGAACTGAGATCTGACTTGTGAGTGGGAGCTGACAGATGGAGACAGAGGAGGTGAGCATTCCAGGCAGAGCTAGTGGCATGTGCAAAGGCCTGTGGGAAGGAGTCTGGAAGTTACCAGGGGCTGAAAGTCAGGTTGTAGGGCTGGAGCAAAGGGAGTTAGAAAGAGCTCAAAGAGAGAGAAGCCTAGGGAGGGAGGACTATGTCAAGTCACGCAGGCCCTTAGCTCCACATTCCAAGGTCCTTATTCTAAGAGCCTCAGAAGTCAGTGGAGGATTTTGAGCAGAAGGTTGACATAATTGGATTCATGTTTCAAAACCAATGTGAAAATTACTGATACCAAAAGAGGAGGGGGCAGCAGAACTGCCCAGTGAGGGGAGAGAAACAGTAACCAGAAGGCTAATATTAACAGTATGTTTTAGTGATTGAGCTTTTACTGTGTCCCACCCTCAGTGCTAAATTGACCATTATTCCTAGAGGAATAATCTATTTGAAATCATCTCCAAGTAGATCCTTGCCAACCCACCCTCCTGCACTAACTTGCCGGCCTTCAGAGGCACTAATGGAAATGATGGGAGAAAGAGCATCCCTCTGGGGCCAGTGGTAGTCATGAACTCACTGGGTTTCCACACGTGAAGTGCTCAGAGGCCACATAGTGTGCAGTTTCCTGGGCCACTGGGAAGCACAATGTCGCTGTGCAGCCAGCTCTAAACTGTACCTTTACTGAGCAAGGACCTCAGTCACATGCCAGCTCACTCTTGTAGGAACTCTGAGCATGTGACTTTAAGTCATAGGCCCATCACATTAGTTTTGTATATGAACCAGTGGCCCTGTTTGCTTTCCCTCTAGGGTGTTTTAGTGACAGTGACGCCTCACTAAGCCTTGAGATTTAGTACATAATAGGGGACTGTCTGATAAGGGAGGAGGCTTTTGAAATGAGAACCCTATCAACTTGTGTGCTTAATCATCTTTGTGTGGATTACAGGACTAACTTTGGGACTACTGTTTATTTAGGAAGACTCCCTAAATATCAAAGACATTCTACCTAACAATCTGAACCTTTATCCTCAATTCTATCTTCCTAATGAAACTGAAAAGCCTGGTCCTGGGGAGGGGGTCTCACTGATTGTCAAATCTGCTATGTTCACAAATCCAAGCACAACCCTGCAGGGAGGGGTTCCCTTTTCTTCTTGGTTGAAATTCCACCAATCATCAGGGTCCATATTTCTAACAATACCTCTTCTGTTGAGCTTTTCCTGATTACGGCCCCTCAAGGGGCCATGATAGTTTTCTTCTCCAAATCTTCCAAAGCTTTTAGAACACAGTTAGCTTTTTAGACCAATGCCCCCACATACACACTCCCTAGGTGGTAAGTTGTTTGAAGGCAGGAGCTTCAACAATGAGCATCTACTGCATGCTGAAGTTTTCAGGGGGTGGTCCATGTGTTGAGTTGAGCTTTAACTGACATGTAGATGGTCCCTGAGAGCCCCAAACTCTTTTTTTTTTTTTAAAGATTTTATTTATTTATTTGAGAGAGAGAGACTGAGAGAGAGAGAGCACATGAGAGGGGGGAGGGTCGGGAGGGTCAGAGGGAGAAGCAGACTCCCTGCCAAGCAGGGAGCCCGATGCGGGACTCGATCCAGGGACTCCAGGATCATGACCTGAGCCGAAGGCAGTCACTTAACCAACTGAGCCACCCAGGCGCCCGAGAGCCCCAAACTTAATCCCTGTCCTCCCAAGGCTGTCTCAACAATGTAGGAAAATACATTTCTTATGTTTGAGCTGCTATTTCCATCAGCGAGGCTGGGTCTTCTTATTGCCAAGATAATAATAAAGATGAATCCAAGCCTACAAAAATGAGAGAATTGCAATCTCAAGTGTGTAAATGTGTGAAAATCACTGAAGAGAGCAATGGGTGTGGGTATGCTACTGTATACAGGGGACTTATTTATTTATGTAAGCTGCTCTTTGCTTTCCTTACAGAACCTTATATGCTAAGGAATTAGGGCCATTCTCATCTTTGTACTCACAGTACCCAGAACTATGCCTGGCTGGCAGTAGAAACCCCACAAATATTTGTGGAAAGTGATTCTGGTATGCCTTGCCACCATGATAAGTAAACTATGCTATACAATGTTACCCTTTCCCAGATGTATTTCCATGTTAAAAGAGACACCTGCAGAAAATACAGCTTAACCTACATCTTTACAAAAGTTGGTTGCTGCTTCTTTGAACCACAGCTATAGGATGGCCCACCCACCCCTCAGAAGGCGTTCTGTTTTCCCAGCTCGACTTTGAGTTTGCCAAGAGCAAGGACTGGGTCTTGCATGCATTCCTCAGTCACCGGGCACAGAAGGGAGCACACAGAAAGAATACGGTAAAGATTTGGTATTTCTAACCAATATTTATGGGTGCAATCTCAAAAGCTGATAGGAGAGAGTAACAATGCATTGCCTCCGCCAGTCCCAGCTCCAGGAATGGACACTATAGAGCACCAAGCTATCCAATGCCAGAACATTCTCACCCACCCAGGAAGAAGGCATGTCCAGGTCTTCCAAAGGGCCAGAACTGAGCCGTAAAAAGAGGATCGATAAAACAAGCATTTGGCTGTCACTTGTGAATTTGACTTTTTTTTACCTATATCATTACCAAGAGTGGTCAATCCAGTAAACCTGAATATCCTCTTTATCCCGTCAAGGAAAAAGTCCATCTTTGAACAGTCTTGGCTGTAGAAATTCATCCTGATATTGGGCCTGTCTTCCCTGCAACTTCCTCTATTGGGAAAAAAAATCAGCTCCTTAAAGACAGGCATTTTTGCCTTTTTTTTTTAACTGTTTGTATCCCAGTGTCTAGAACAGAGCCTGGCACAGAATAGCACTCGATAAATATTTGTTAAATGAATGAATGCTGAGTCTTCACTCTGCTTCTCTGAGCCACATGGAGTAAGTCTGCCTTCTTCCACATAACACGCTTTTAGACACTGAGGACCCTCCCCTTCCCCTACAATTTCTCCAAGACAAATTTCCAAGCTGCTTCACTATCCTGGTCTGTCTTCTCTGACCACGAAGTCAAGGTGCTCAACAGGCTGGTTCAAGGTGGCTTTCTCCCTCTAACTAGACTACAAGCCCGGTGAGAATGGGGTCATGGTCACAATTATGTATGTAATATGTATTATGTCTACACAGCCTGGTACAGCACATTGCATCACTGCATGCAGTAAGTATTCAATAAATGTTGATGAATGGGGGTACCTGGGTGGCTCAGTCGGTTAAATGTCTGACTCTTGATTTCAGCTCAGTTCATGATCTCAGGGTCAAACCCCGTGTTGGGCTCCATGCTCAGTGGGGAGTTTGCTTCTCTCTCTCTCCCTCTCCCTCTGCACCTCCTCTGGCTTGTACTATTAATTAATTAATTAATTAATTAAGATCTTTAAAAAAAATAAATGCTGATGAATGAAGCTTTCTTTAAGTTTATAGCTCCCTGCATGGCTCATCTGGATTTCCATGGCAAGGTCTTTTGCTCTTTCTTCCTTTCTGTTTTGTCTGTCTTTTCTCCATAGCATTCCTTCCTCCTGGACTAATTAGGACTTGCCATTAATTAGGAAATTAACAACAAAACACACTATAACTATAAAATGGAAAATACCCTAAACCAAGGTTATTCTCCCTACCCCACCCCCATGCTCACACATCATTTCGTTTCAACCTGTAGAGTAGGAGCTAAGAGCCATGGGAGAGAATTAAAATGATCAATGAGGCAAAAGCTGAGATGATGGGGAGAGCGTGGATCCCCTCATTCATGAGTTAAGTGAAATCTTTGACACATGTTCATTTGACATGTGTCCGAAAATCATGGCTTTTTTTTTTTTTTAATATATCCCTTCACACTTTCTAGAAGTACAGGAGGATAATTAATTAAATAAAGTGGGTTAAGGGTTTTTAATTAACCCCAGACACATCTTGCTTTGGGAGGTGACTTGCACCTTCAGGGAGTGCTGTGTGCCCAGCCGCTGCAGAAGCCAGCGGGTGACACACAGTCCTCCAAGAAGGTGAAGAGCGTGACGCTCTGGAGTTGCATCCTGAGCTGAACTGAGCGCGTGTGAACTTCCAGGCACTTAGGCTCGCTGGGTCATTGTACCTCCTGCTGTCCCGTCAGCATGAGAAAACTGAAGCTCCCGTGACTTTCCCAAGGTCACTCAGTCAACCATTAGGAGATCCAGGATTTCAGCTCCAGTAAGTCACTCTGCTACCACAGCCTGGGGTCTCGGTCCCTACATCACGTGGTAGACAGAAGAGGAAACAGAGACTCGGAGCTCCAGCAACTGGGACAGGCATTGTCCCTCAACCAGCGACGCCGTAGACACTGCTGCCCCCGCCCCAGGCCGCCGTCTCCCGCTAGTTAGCCCTCGCGCCTCCCTGCCTTCAAGTCTCTGTGCAAACCACCCCCTCCTCGGAGCCTCCCCCATCACACACGAGGCTGAGTCCTTCCTGCCCTGCAGCCTTGGAGAACTGGCCAGTTCCCTGGGGCACTGCCTTCATCCGCTCCATTTTGTGTCCTGTGCTGCTCTGAGAATGTTCCTGTCATTTCACATGTGCGCGCGCGCACGCACGCGCACGCACACACACGCGCACACGCACGCACACACTCTTTCCCCCAGCTCGGCTTCATGATCCCTCGACGCAGAGGAGACTCGGCCGGTTTTCGCAGTGCCCCGCTCAGGTTCTGCACGCGGCGACATTCAGTAGCTCCCGGCCTGGACACACTGAGGGAGGCTGAGGGAGGCTGCGTGGCTACGGGCAGCCGGCAGGAGACCAGCAGACACAGGAACAGTGGCAGCTAGCCTGCTGTGAACGAATTATGTTCCAACAAAAAGCAGAGTAGAAAGTGGAGCAGTGACTGGAGAGGTTCAGACAAAGTTCTAGAGAATCCTTCCAATTTGGGGCAGGCTAGAAGGAGAAGGTGACATTTCCCCTTGGGCTTTGAAGAATGGTAGAAGTTGGGTATGTGGGAGGGGATGGGTGTTCCAGATGGACAGCAAGGGCAAAAGCCTCGAGGTGAGTAACCATGGGGAAGGCACAAGGGAGAAAGAACAAATCCATTCGGTGCATCATCTGAAGGATGGCGCAGGGGAATGAAGGTGGTTAGGTGGGTGGGGTCCAGGTGGGCAGTGTCTGAACCACAGGACTGGGGTTTGAGATCTAGTCTGTGGACAACGGGGAGTCATAGGAGGTTTTAGAGCAGAGGAGTGGTGCAATCAGAAATGTGCTTCAGAAAATATTCATCTGCTATTTACATGGGAAATGTACTAGAAAGGAAAGAGACTTGTAGCAGGGATGCTGGTCTGAGTAGGTCAGAACAAAATGAACAAAGTGAACAAAATGAAACAACAGGGGGTGGGGCAGCTCCCACCCAGCAGCTCAGGAAGGGAAAGAGGGTCGTGAGGGCCCCAAGAAGTAGAATGAACGAGATTCCACACAGAGGGTGGGTGTCACAGAGGACAGACACCTGGGGAGCTGGGAATAGTAACATTTACTGGGTGTTTATTGGGTACAAGCACTGTGCTGAACACTGATGCACATCTTAGCCCTCAGGATCCTCATACCCACAAAGTGGGCATCCCCATTCTGCAGGTGTGGTCACTGAGGCACCAAGAAGTTACACAACTTGCCCATGCACACACAGCTGCTAAATGGCAGCCCTGGGATTTGAACCAGAGCATCATTGTTGCAGTTCACACCCCTCATCACAAGATTGGGCTAAATCATAGAATTCTAGCAGGTTAGGGCAGAAAAGGATGAAGAGCCAGAGAAGGTGCCTAGAAAGCATTGGAGAGCAAGGCAGAGACTATGGGGAGTCCAGGGGTGGAGGGGGAGGAGGCTCCCAGAAGGGAGCACTACTCACTGAGCACTCGCTCTGTACGTGGAGCCATACCAAGCACTTTTTTAAAATTAACTTTTTAGTTTTAATTCCAATATAGTTAACATACAGTGTTATATTAGTTTTGGGTATACAATATAGTGATTCAACAATTCTATACGTTACTCAGTGCTCATCATGCTAAGTGTCCTCTTAATCCCCATCACCTACTTCTCCCATCCCCCTACTCTCCTCCCCCCTGGTAACCTTCAGTTTGTTCTCTATGGTTAAGAGTCTGTTTCTTGGTTTGTCTCTTTCTCTCTTTTCTTTTTTTCTTTTGTGCATTTGTTTTGTTTCTTAAATTCCACATATGAGTGAGATCATATGGTATTTGTCTTTCTCTGACTGGCTTATTTCACTTAGCATTGTACTCCTTAGCTCTATCCATGTCATTGCAAATGGCAAGATTTCATTCTTTTTTATGGCTGAATAATATTCCATTGTATATAAATACACCACATCTTCTTTATCCGTTCATCAATCGATGGACACTTGGGCTACTTCCATAATTTGGCTGGTTTTGTTCTTTTGTTGATACATTTGTCTTTGTCCCTGTTTAGCAAATTCAGCCTCTAAATTATATTATCTTGAAATTTGGCTGGGCCCAGAAATCCCCAAACGTGGGCCCTGCTGGTATGAATGAACTCCAGGGTTCTGGGTGCTGTGATTCACTGGGCAGAGCTTCTTCAAGACTCTGATCTTCTTGGTTAGAGCCCCCCGGACGGCTGAGTGTGGAGAAGTCCACAGACGCCCATTGGGGCCTGAGAAGCTGCAGAACTAAAACTCTGGACTTTTCTTAAGAGGAGAATGAAGAGAGGGAGGGGAGGTGTATAGCCCACACAAACTGTGTCCACACAATGATAGTAAACAACAGTGTCAACTTCTCTTTAAAACAGACCAGATGAGTTTTAGTCAGGCAGCCTGAGGAAACGGTGTGTAACCCACTTATAGGACAGGACCAGAGAACAGAACAGGACCACATGAAGTCACGTCTGAGTGTCCCTACCTTGGGCCCACGTGGAGTTCAGGAAAGAGGAGAGGCCATGGGCTGTGTGCTAGGAGACCCTCAGAGCTGAAGCGGGACCTTGAAGAACCTGCAGGGCCTCATGGCAGGCACTCAGTTAATTAAAAAAAAAAAAAAAAAAGGGGCGCCTGGGTGGCTCAGACGGTTAAGCGTCTGCCTTCGGCTCAGGTCATGATCCCAGGGTCCTGGGATCGAGTCCCGCATCGGGCTCCCTGCTCCTTGGGAGCCTGCTTCTCCCTCTGCTTCTCTCTCTCTCTCTGTCTCTCATGAATAAATAAATAAAATCTTTAAAAAAAAAAAAAAACTTGCTACACTAACTGGCAGAGGGGTAAGAAAATCCTGTGCTGCGGCAAACAACACCAGCTGTGATGGAATTTGAGTCCATCTGCAACACCTTCCATCCAACAAGAGCACCCAATGAAGAAACCCTTAAAGAAAAACCATTCAGGCTCATTCACTGCCCTGAAGGGAGCCATGAAGGCAATAGGATAAACATGGAAGAAAGAAAAAATGGAAATCCTAGTGTGCCCAGTTCTTAAGGAGATTATGGAGCCTGTGATGGAATCTTCCAGCAAGATCTACTCAAGGGGAGGGGTCTTCACGGGAAATCTCAGATCTACCATCCCCACAGGTGCGCAGTTACGTATGCAGCTGAATCTCCTTCAGAACAATCCATTATAAGGCAATCCACTTCAAATCAAGTCAATCTGAGGCTGTTTCACATCACTAGTTTGTAAAAGGATGCACCAGGAGCTCCTTTTTATGGGTAGTATCCTGGTCCATCTGACATAGGATTCCTTACAAACATAACTTTTTTAAAAACCTTACATATTGCATAAAGCAAAATATATATCAGTAGCTCTCTACCCTTGGTGTTTCGCCACTGGGTCAACAGGGGGCAGTTTTATTTTGTTGTTGGCTATACAGGCTTCAACATCCACCATTCCATTTCTGGTAGCCCCTCCATCTCCCGTTTGGGAGAATTCCCCAACTTTCAAGGCCTTGGCAGAAGGTAAGTGAGTCCAGGCCCTACCACCTCACACTGCCTCCTATACTAGCAGAAGCCAAGGGGCTACATTGTTTCTCCACTGCCCCCGAGGCAGTCCAGCAACCCGGGCTTCACAGGGCAGGTTCCTGGGACCCTGAGCCTTGACCACGTGGTGCTAAGTCAGAGAGAATGCTAAAGGGCAGATTCAGCACAGGACTGCACCCTTTTGGCACCATCTGCTCCTGTGCCCAACACCAGTGCCACCAACCACCCTCCATAAACCTCTTCTCCTTCCACTTTTTTCCCCCTAAATATGGAAAGAGTCAATTTCTGATTTTTACAAATGGGAACCCAGCTGGTACGGTTTCTACCACATGTATAATGTGGCCATATGTCCGCTCAATAAGCTCTATCTCCAAAACATCACAGATTCTTCCATAGTAGAAACATGTTCTATTATCTCTTCCCATAGATGCTCAATGAAAGGGTTGGGCGACACTCACTGATACTAACAAAAGAAAGAGAAAGGGATTCGATGACCTCACAAGTCAAGGTATCAAAACTTAGTATGAAGTTCCCTGAAAAGAGGCCAAATAGGCACCTTAAATCTCCCGGAGTAGGGGCGCCTGGGTGGCTCAGTTGGTTAGGCGACTGCCTTCGGCTCAGGTCATGATCCTGGAGTCCCGGGATCGAGTCCCGCATATGCTTCTCCCTCTGACCCTCCTCCCTCTCATGCTCTCTGTCTCTCATTCTCTCTCTCTCAAATAAAAATAAATAAAATCTTAAAAAAAAAAAAAAGGAAAAAAACATCTCCCGGAGTAGATTTGGTTTTAAATAATACAATAAGTTAACATGCTAAAGTGCAAGAATATAAATAACTCCACTTCATGTCCGCCTCATGAGACATTATGTCTTAGGTATTTAATTTTAAAGTCACACTGAACATTATGTTTTAGTTAATGAACCTTGCTTCATAAGGCAATGAAAACATTTCTGCCAATTAGCATTAGGTCTACCTTATAGCCATGTCCTCTAATTCTGCGCTTGCACCCTGGGGTAGGGGGGTAGAAGGTAATGACTTCCCTTTCACTTCATGCACAGGGGTGTTTTCACCCACTGGCACCTCACATTTGGTCACCAAATGTGAGCCAAAGGACAGCTGGAACATTACATCTGCATCTGTAGATGCTATTCCTTGGCCCATGATCATGGCAAATATCATTCCCTTCAGAGTGCTCCCCCAGGCCCCCAAGACCTCCCATCACATCCAACTTGTGCAAGGAGTGTGTCCAGCTCTGCAAACATCGGCTGCCTACCTGGGATCAGCGTGAGGGTGGGGATGAGGGCGGTGTAGCCTCTCAGATAGGAGCATAGTCTCCAAAGTCAGACGGCCAGGTGAGATTCCTGGTTCCATCACTTACTAGCTGTGCAATCATGAACAAGTCATTTATTTCATTTCCTCTTTAGCTTCTTTACATACAAAATTGGACTCTTAGTAGTACCCACCCTATAGGGTTTGCGGGGAGGATTACAGGAAAGAAGAAATATGTGGTACTTAGAAGAGGACCCACACGTAGGAAGTACTCAGAAAAATAAGTGTTTTCTATCACTCTACCTCCAATATATGTACTTGGTAGAGATTTTTCTGCCAGTCTTTATAGGAAACTGATAGACCCAGATGTCATCAATGTCAGGGTTTGGTTTGGTTTGGTTTGGTTTCACAAGCAATGCACCTTCCTTACCAGATGTTCTTTGAACCAGGCACCTAGGATGGTGATGGGCTACATTGGCATCCAGGCTCCCTCACCTGGTTGCAACCAAGTCCAGTGCTATAGAAGTTAGTAAGCCATGTGTCTTCTGATGCCCTTCAGAGAGAAGGATAAACCACAGCAGGGAGTGGCCTGGCAGGATCAGGGATCAGAACTGACCCAGCCCTGGGACAGGCAGCCACACCAAAAGAGCAGCAGAGCAATGGTGCTGGAGACGGAGTGAGAGGCAGTGTTCCGGGCTAGTGGCATCTCGGCAGAGTCCCGCAAAAGGGGACTGTCCCACCAGGTATGAAGGAACATGGGGTTCTGTAGTGTGGGCGTGAGAAAGACGGGCAAATAGTTGGCACCAATCAAGCTGGAACATTCCAGATCCCAGGAACCCAAAGACAGAGGAAGTGGGAAAATGGCAACTATATTTTGTGGAAGATTGTACAGGCAAGGTTATTAGCCACTCCCATCCCTTTAAGAAAGGAAGAAACTGGTTCAGAGAAGCCAGGGAACCAAGCCAAGGTCATACAGTGGCTAAGTGGTAGGTCTACTCCACCCCCACCAGGTTAGTACTTCTGCCCTTGTGAAGTCCAGGAGCCACCAGAAGGCTGAGCAGGAAACAAAAGCTGGACCTCAAGCAGGCAGGATCACTCAGAAGCCCAGGCCCTGTCCTAGAAGTGCGCACAAGGGAGAAACCCAACTGGCACAAGAAAGGACTCAGAATCAGCTCAGCATTCAGCTGGGCAGAGGATGGGTATGGTCCTGGAGTGTGGAAGGGGCCAGGCCTGAAGGTGGGAGCTAAAAGACCTCATTTTTAGACTGAAGAGATGGGGATAAAAAAGGAGAAGCCAGGACACCATGACAATGGTGACAAGTTTGAAGGTATTGGCTATGATCATGGAACAAAAGAAATCTACTGGCTCACCTGGGCTCGAAACAAAGGATTCTGACCTTATTGGTGCTGAGCTCCAAATCACTAAACTAACCAGACTTCCTGAGTCCTGAGGCTAGAGTACAAATCGCAACACAAATCGCAGAAAAAGTTTCTAGGGTCGGAGAGAACATAACCCTTTAGCCTTTGCTTAGATAGGAAACAGCACTGTAGAAGGGAACCCATAGCTGTATATTTCCTGCTACAGATAATGAAATCCACATGGAGTTTCCTTGTTCAAGACAAAAAGGGACACAGGGGAAAGCCACAAAGGGCTGCAAAGTAAGAGTCCCAGAGGGAGAGGGAAAGGAAGTGAGATTGCTGATGGCGGAAGATGAAAAGGCAGCAGCCACTGGGGAAGACAGTTTGGCAGGTCCCTACAAAACCAAACATACTCTCACTATACGAACCAGCAACTGTGCTCCTTGATATTTACCCAAAGGAGTTGAAAACACGTCCACACAAAAACCTGCACATGAATGTTTAATTCATAATTGCAGCCTTACTGATGTTTGTCAAAATGTGGAAGCAGCCAAGGTGTCCTACGGAAGGTGAATGGATAAACTGTTGTAGCTCCCAACAATGGAATATTATTCAGCACTAAAAAGAAATGAGCTACCAAGCCATGAAAAGACATGGACGAAACTTAAATGCATATGGCTATGTGAAAAAAGCCAACCTGAAAAGGCTACATACTGTGTGATTCCAACTCTAGGAAATTCTGGAGAAGGCAAAACCATGGAGACATTAAAGATCCGTGCTGGCCAGGGGTCGGGGAGTGAGGGATGAATCGCTGGAGTACGAGGATTTTTAGGGCAGTGAAAAATTCTGTATGATACCATAATGATGAATACATGTTCTTATACATTTACCAAAACCCACAGAATGCACAGCGCCAAGAGGGAAACAGAATATAAACTATGGATTTTAGTGATTATAATGCATCCATGTAGGTTCATCAATTGTAACAAATGTACCACTCTGCGGGGGGGTGTTAGTAATGGGGGAGTCTGCACATGTCTGGGGGCAGGGGTACATGGGAAATCTGTACCTGCCTCTCAATTTTGCTGTGAATCTAAAACTTGTCTTAAAATAGTTAAGTCTTTTTTTAAAAGGCCAGAGAGCAAAGCCGCGGTGATTTTTCTAGCATCTGGCATGGTGAGCCAGCTTAGCAGAGGTCGGCTACTTTAGCTGGATGGACTCACACAAGCTGGGAAGTCCGGATGTGCCAAAGGGCCGGAGCATGGGGCGGGGGGGGGCTAGAGAGGTTCTGCAGAAACCTCCTGGCTGCCCCACTTACATTATAAACCCCCCTGTGTTGTAGTCACACTTGGACATGTGTCTCCGTTAATGCACATGCTCTGTGAGGGGCCCCACGGGACGCATCTTTCTGCACCCATCACCCCCGGCTGACGGTCCCATCAGAGCTGGCATTTCAGTCCATCTTTGTTAAATGAACTCTACTGACATTCCTATCCACAGACGTGGGCTGGGCACATTGATTTCTGAGGGGACACTGAGTGGCAGCCCTGGGAGCACATGAGGGTGCTCCGCAGGTCTTTCTTAGTACCTAGAATTCCATGCACTTCCTCCGCGGCTGGCCATCTCCGCTCTCTCTGAAGAACCACACTGCCATCTGCTGGCGGAACACAGGAGGGCCTCGGACGCCGCGGTGCCCGCCCGCACTGCAAGGGCTTGCTCCGAAGCCGAAGGGTTTGACTCCCAGAGTAATGCCCACCTAAGCCCTGGTGTGCGACACTCTCAACTCTGGAAACTCCAGGATCTCTCCCTTCTGGTTTTCCAAGCATCTCCTTGGGCGATTCAAACTTTGCTTCAAAAACGTTTCTCTTGGGGCGCCTGGGTGGCTCAGTTAAGCATCTGACTCTTGATTTCGGCTCAGGTCATGATCTAAGGGTTGTGGGATCAAGCCCCACACTGGTCTCTGTGCTGAGTGCAGAGACTGCTTGAGATTCTCTCTCTCCCTCCTCCCATCCCTCTCTCTATAATAAGTAGATAAATAAAATCTTAAAAAAAGAAATTTTAAAAAATTTCTCTTGTTCAGTAAAGTGTGTTCTCCCCTGTCCCCCTGAGCATATTGCAGACTCTTCTGACCCTGGGAGGAAGGGAAGAGAGGATGGGGTGGTGGAGAAGCCATCTCCCACTCACTCCTTTTCCAAGAGGCTTTACCACAGCCCCAGATCACCCGAGCAGGTGTAGTCAGGTTTTCTGTAATGAGGTCTGTTACACATTCTAACAACTCAGACCTGAGGATGCATCTTAGAGTTATGTCTCTGTGTGAAAACCTTCTTTGATACCTTCTGGGGAGATCGAGAGAAAGCACAAGCATCAACGTCTCACTTTAAATAAAGAATTGCATATTGTGTGAATTATATCTCAATAAACTACAATTTCAAAAACAAGTCTCTCTGGCTGGGTTGGAAGTCATGGCCAGCCAGGCTGGGCTTACATTCGGGGACATGCTCTGCAGGAGCTTTCCCAATCAGTCCTCACAACCAAAGGACAGGAAGAGGCCACCACTAATCTCCCTTTGCAGAAAGGGACACCGGGGCTCAGAGAAGTTGCGCTCTTACCCAAGGACTCACCGTGAGTACCCAGTACCATCTGCTTTGGAACCAGGTTCCTAATCACTACAGTACCCTGCCTTTCACATGCTATTCCTATCATGAAAAAATAAAAATTCCCTTAGAAAGAAAAAAACTTTCCCTCTTATTAAAAAAATTATGATAGATGGGCACCTAGGTGGCTCAGTCAGTTAAGCATCTGCCTTCGGCTCAGGTCATGATCCTGGAGTCCTGGGATCGAGTCCAGCATCAGCCTCTCTGCTCAGTGGGGGGTCTGCTTCCCCCTCTGCCCCTTCCCCTGCTCGTGCTCTCTCTCTCAAATAAATAATCTTTAAAAAATTTATGATAAAAAAGACATCTTCCAATAGATGAATATACGTATAAACAAGCTGGCATATCTATTTGATGGAATATTATTCAGTGATAAAAAGAAATAAGCTATCAAGCCACAAAAAGACATGGATAAATCTATATATTGCTAGGTTAGAGAAGTCAGTCTGAAACAATCTACATACTGTATGATTCCAAATATATGACCTTCTAGAAAAGGCAACACTATAGAGACAGTGAACAGATCAGTGGGTGCCAGCAGCAGGGGAAGAGGTGGGAAGTCCGAACAGGTGAAGCCCTGGGGACGTTTTGAGGGTTTGGGTAAAACTATTCTGTATGACACTGTAGGTGTGGATATGTAACACTGTGCATGCACCAAAACCCCATGAACCATACAGCACAAACAGTGAATCTTAATATATGCACATTGGGAAAATCATTTAAGAGGTTGGGAGAATCCCAGGATGGAACGCAGACTGCGACAAGACACTAACTATATTCAAATGTGTGAAACAAGTTCCCTGAAGGGAGAGAGGGGAGGGTGCTGACTTAAGTCACTTTGGAAATGAGTGGTGTCTGCAAACCAAAGCACAAGGAACTGCACACAAACACTGTACTCGAGTTGATAAGAGTTTTTCCCACAGAGGCACAGGCTCACAATCCTAATACTGCCACACATGTACATCAGAATTCAACAGTTTGGCAAATGGATGGGGATGGCGGGAGCCAGGTTTCTCATAGGTAGGGTGGGAGGTTCCAGATAAGCAGGGGGCGGTGATCATGGATTAGAGCCGGAGACAACAGTACAAACTCACATCTAGCTCCATATAGACACAGATGGTTACATATAGAAATCGGTAGGTAAATAGATGATAGATGATAGATGGATAGCTAGATGGATAGATAGATAGACAGATAGAGATGCATTAGTGTGCATGTATACATTTCCTTGCTCTGAGAGGGCCTACAAACAATGACAGCCCAGTAGCAAAGCACCCATCTGCTGCCCAGATGGTAATTTTAAATACCCTTCTCCAATAAAAGCAACGAGGGCTCCTTGGAGAAATGGCTGATTCTAGAACTGAGGTGAGAAATATACAAGATGAGCCTGGGGCTTCTTGGGAGTGCCAGAAAGAACATGCTTCACACACACACACACACAATTATGGAAGTGTATCAAAAAGACAAAGGAACCAACTGAAAGAGTTCCCTATGGCCAAAGCTGGAACAATGTGAGCAACAAAATAAGTAGTATTAGTTATAAACCAAAGCATAAGTCAATTTGGATATGAAATGATTGAAAAAATGTGAGAAAAGAGACAAATCTTCTATGCAGAATTCCAAATAATTGATGCAGATAGTCCACCCTCAAGAAAACTGAGCATAGCTTGGTAGGCTACACATAGTGACTTCCTTCCCGAGTACACTATGGAAATGGAGAAACCTGAGAAACACTACCTCAGCCAGATGACCAAGGTCAACAACAATGGGAAAGTCATGTTCTAAGTCTGTACCCTTGATATGATACAATAAAAATGACCCTTTATCTCTGGGGTTTTCCTCCCAAAAACCCATAACCATAGTCTAGTCATGTGAAAAATCCCCAGAGAGGGACATTCTACAGTACTCCTCAAAACTGCCAAGGTCACCCAAAACAAAGAAAGTCCAAGAAACACAGCTAAGAAGAGTCTCAGGAGACATGACAACAAAATGCAATGTGATATCCTGAATGGGATCCCGGAACAGAAAAAGGACATTAGGTTAAAACTAAGGAAATCTGAGTAAACTATGGTCTGTAGTTACTAATAATACATCAACATCAGTCCATTAATGGTGACAAATGTACCATAATACATAAGATGCTAATAACAGGGGAACCAGGGGCAGGGTGTAAAGGAACTCCCTATACTCTCATCACTGTACATCTAAAACTGTCCTAAACAATAAAGTTTATTTTTTTAAGTAATGATATGAGAAAATTAGAGAAGGAAGAAATAGGGGGAAATAAGCAGAGAATTCAAAATGGGCACCTCACCTTCCGCTGAAAAATATAGGTGTCCCAGCTAATTGAGTACTTACTACTTTCCTGCCTAGCACTAGGCTGTTTTGTGCTCAATTTTTCACATAACCCTCACAAATGTGCTAATGGTAAATATCATATCATCCCTACTTGCAGACGATGATGAGGTCAAAGAAGATATATAACTTGCCCCACACCAACAATTAAGAGGTGGGACCGAATTCAATTCACTGCTGTGGTTCACTCTGCTGTAAACATGTTTGGAATGTCTTCACCACTATATCCATCAATAAATATTTACGAGTACCTACTGTGTGCCCAGTCCTGGCAATAGCTGGTGTTGGACCCGAACGAGCTACAAGTCTAGTTGGAGAGACATGGGAAAAGGTTGGTTTTATGAAGAGAATATCCACTACAGTCTGTGAAGAAAGTGCAACAGAAATTTAGAGCAGGGACTTTCAGTTGGAGCAATCAGGAAACACTTCACAGAGACTCTGAAGAAGGGAAAGAATTAGGACAGGAGGGGGCCCCCTGCAGGGAGGCTGGAGCCCACAGCTGAACCTGCTGTGGGTCAGGAATTGGGGAAGCAGCTGTCCTTGGTGGAAAGAGCCCCGGATGGAGAGCCAGGAGACCCAGAATCGGGGCCACACTGCTGTGGGCCTTCAATCTGACTTGAGTTCCTCCTGTGTCCCTTCTACCTCTTTAAAAATAATAAAATAATAACAATTCTGGGTGGCAATCCCACATTTTTCCTATTGTTAAGTTACTGGATCATTTGTTTGAATACTAAAGGATTTATTCTTTTTCTTTCAAGTATGATAACTTTATTACAATATGTCCTGGTGGTCATTCTGGGTCTATTTATTCAGTTTTGGGGTATTCTCCTGCAATGTGTAATTTCAAACTTTTTGGTTTTCTTTTAATCTTGGGAATGTTTTCTAAAATTATAGTTTTTAATTTTTGTTCTATTTCCTTGCTTTAGTTTTCTTCTTTGGGGAAACCTATTGCATAAATGTTCAATTTTTTACCCATCTTTTATAACTATCACATTCTCTTAAATCCTTTTTATTCATTTTGTTCTTATTTTTCTTCTCCTTATTCATCTTCTATTGCTCTTCAAACATTGTTGCATTGATTCATTCCCATGTTCCTCCTGGTTGTTCCTTCATATTTTAAATGATTGCTTTTTCTAATTCTTTCCTGAGTTCTTAATTTCCCATCTTTCCTAATTCTGTCTTATGTTGTTCTTGCATATTATTTTTAAATCTATAGATATGTTTTTGAGACATTATCGTTTTCATTTATTTTATGGGCATGTCCTGATGATGTGATTTCACTGTAGGCAGGTCATTCTGCACATTATTTTTAAGTTTGCAATAGCACTTTACCTCAATCTTTTTTCTCTTTTGCCCATTTTTAGATGAAATTAATTCTTCTGAACTTCTGGAAGAGAGACTTGAACTAGGGTAGTTTTATTCAGGGCTCTAGAGCCCCCTTTGCTGTTGACTTTGTGATGTGTTAAAAAATACAGCTCTTACTTTCTGTGAAGTCTTGGCTCTGTTCCGTCTGACTGGAGGGAAAGAGGAGTCTTTCCTTTCTGTCTCCTGCACCTGCGCTGCTTCCTTCGGGATCCTATCCCGGCAGTTTCTCCTCGGTGTGGGACTTTGCCCTAGGCATTCCTGGTACACTGACTGCTCCAGCCCCAGGAGGCCTTACCGCAAATCCCTCTTGCTCACCTGCTGGGGTGGGCAAACCAAGCCCCAGTTCCAGGAGCTGCTCTCAAATTGGCTCACTGAGATTTCAACTTCCTGATGGTTATTTGGGGGTTCTTGGGTCCACCAGACCTTCGGCTTCCTCCTGCACAGACGCCGATGACATGCTCATATTAAGGGTTTGTGGGGATACTTGTCACCTCTATCTGGTGTAGATCTCCTCCATGAGCTCTGTCTGGTCTAGAGCTCCTCATGAGCTATCCCAGCAAAACCCCATTTTTAGGGCGTGATTTGGGGAGATCCACAAACTACAACACAACTGCCATCACCTTGCCAAAGTCTGCATTTTTGCTTGTAAACACCGACGCTGTGTATTGAATCCTGACGCTGTACTCCCAATACTTTCACACCAAGCAACCACAGCATGGGCTCTACCTGCCAAGCCCCCGCCTCCCCTCTGCCCACCTCCCCTCAGAGCCAAAAGCACTCAAGCTATTGCATGAAACGTGTCACAAAGTGCTTCTTGTCGAGTCTTCACGTCCTTGCCGGCATAAATCCCCCAGCCGTGGGGAAACAAGAGGGCAAAACCTCCTCTGCGGCTCTCACAGGCACAACCTCACCTCCTGCACAGTTGCCCACTCCTCTCTCAGTTCCGGGCAGCTGATGCCAGGACAGGCCCTCAGGCTGGACCAGCACGGAGGGCTGGGTGGCGGGCAGGCCCCTCGCATCGTACACGTGACACGGATGGATTTATTTTACCAGAGGGAAGTCAGCCCCTGACAGTGTGTCCACAGTGTAGGCCCCCCATCTGTACCCTTCCTGGAATCCTCACTACCTTGTACATCAAACTTCACCAAGGGATAAACTGAGCAAGAAAAAGAAAATCAGCTTCCCTGGACTTATTCCATAAATTTAGCATACTGCCTGTTTTTACACCCAATCTTTTTTTTTTAATCATCTATTCAAAAGTAGGGAAGAGTCTTTTGATTCTTGATTAGCTCATCCTCCCTCTGGGCACTTGCACATTGCAGTTTTATTCCAGTTCTCCATCTTTCTGGGATCAGCTTGCCTAGTTTTATCTCTTGGACTTAATGCCAAGACATGCAGATCCAGGCAGGAAACTCCAGGCACCCGGCATCAGGAACCTTTGCTTCTGGGGCTTGAGCCAATTAAATCAAACTTTGCTCTAAGGCTGCCTTGGGAAGGGACAGGTTTACGAGCCCAATGAACAAACAGTGGAGTTGCTCTCATGCTTGAGTTCAGTCTGCTTGAACTCCAAACCAACTGCAATTCACAGCTCCCGTTTTCTGGGAGAGAAAAACCTTCGGGGGGAGCAGAGGAGATGATGGTCTGAGTCCTAACGGGGAGGTCTTCTGACTTTTAGAGGGATGACGGAGGAGAAACACGTTGAATACATCCTATCATTCAAGGAGAAACTTCTTTTAAGAACAATCCCGTGGGACATAAAAATAGGAGCAAGTGCAGGGGCGCCTGGGTGGCTCAGTCGTTAAGCGTCTGCCTTCGGCTCAGGTCATGATCCCAGGGTCCTGGGATCGAGCCCCGCATCGGGCTCCCTGCTCAGCGGGAAGCCTGCTTCTCCCTCTCCCACTCCCCCTGCTTGTGTTCCCTCTCTCGCTGTGTCTCTCTTTGCCAAATAAATAAATAAAAAAATAGGAGCAAGTGCAAAACAAACACATTCAAGAATGGATCTTTGGTGGATCAAAATACATCCTGTTATTGAGTCCGCATCACAAAAACAACCTGAGAACTAGCCATGCATCTTGCTTCCTCCACACAGCAAGTTGGAACCAACGATCCTTCAGAGAAAAGAAGAGAGGAGGGACAACGGAAATGTTGGCAAGGGTTTTAAGGCGCTCTTGTCAATTTAGGCTCATCATATCGGTGAAACTTTCCCTGCTGACACCCTGGTTCTGAATGGTAAAAACAGATTAGCTCACTTCATTTTCTGCTTCCCCAGCTGCAAAGTAATGGACGTTGCCAACCATGCTTTGGTGGATGGCCGAAGTATCTTATATTTATTCATCGTTCAAAGCCATCCAAATCCAAGATATGGTTTAAGATTTAATGAGACTATTTAAAAAAAGAACTAGCCATACAACGAAATATCAAAAATAGTCAAATCTATTTGAGACTCCGCAATGTGTAACACATGGTGGACCATGGAAGACTCACTTTTGACATTATACTCACCAAAATATTAGGTTTTCCAGAGAAAAGAAAAAGGCTTTCCAGTTAAGCCAGACAATATGTGGCGAGGCCAGGGATCTCTCCTGAAAGGGGACCTTCTATCTAGAAAATGTCTCCCCCAAAGGCCACCAGTCCTGGAGATGAGCTTGCCAAACATGCGGGGTGGACAGTGCTGAGAGGAAAGACACAGTTGAGACAAAGCACATTCTGACATTTTATTCACTGATCATAAATACAGTCTCATGAATCAAGGTGATCATGAATAATGTACTAGCACCTGGAACCTGACCATCAGAGAGCAAGCACTCAGTGTTTCACCATCACTGGCCAGAGAACTCACTGCGGCTGCTTGGGGCGTCTCCCTGAGTGAGTGATCAGCTTTGCGGGGACCCTCCTTCTGGTGCAGCAATTTTATTCTTGGCTCGTTCTCAACAATTAAAAAAATCATAAAAGATTGAGTGTTTGCAAGAAAATATCAAAGAGGATAAGAAGATTTCTCAGTTCTTCTTAGAATCTCAAAGTAAAAAGGGGAAGAAGGAAGGAAGGAGAGGAAAGGGGACAGATGTCAGGGATCTGGCAGGCTTCTTCCCTTCCCCAGAGCATTTTACAAAAGCAAAAACCAGGGAGGATTAATGCTGCTTGGAGATGGGCTGCGTCTCCCTGATGAGCCACTCGAGAGCTTCCTGGCGGCCCTGCTTCTGCAATTCCTTCCCGATCACGTCCCTGCAGGTCAGGTGGTAATTGTTGAGCCAGTCACACTGCAAGATGGGAGAAAGACAGGCAGTATTCACACCTCTCCCAGAGGCTACAGGGGCAAACAGGGAGAGGCCCCCGGGTGCGGAGATCATGAGTTGAGGGCAGAGATACACAAAACCTTTTCCCCCTGCTCAGGGACGAGTAACTTCCTTGGGCTCCATTTCCCTGGAAATCAAGGGGACAAGGCCATGCTGCTTACGGTAAAATGCGTCCAGAACAGTCTACTGCAGGTGGACTGGCAATGACTGTGAAGGAACTATAAATACCTGAGAGCAAGTCATGGCTTCGGGCTTCCCTGGGTGCAGAGTAACCTGTAACCAGGTATCCTTCCCAACAGGACCCCCAAGCCATACTCACAGGACACTTTCAGAGGGACGGGGCAGGGGGTCTGGTAGGTCCTACACCCACCCATGTGGCCTCCTTCCCTCACACCTCAGCCATCTCGGGGTGGCAGTGGAGGGGAGGGGGGCTGAAAACTAGCCCTAGAGGGCTGGTGAAACTCCTGCTAAGAGACACACCTGAAGGTGTCACACCAATGCACTGAGCTTCCTACCCGTTTCCACTGACAGAGCTGACTAAACTGGGATCAGCCAAGCCCCCACGGTCCTGTGAGTGTGGCTATCTAGATGAACCCCAAACCTCTGGTGACCAAGGACTGTGGTGCTGCAGGGTGGGGCCGGGAGCTTAACTTTCAGACACTCAACGGAACGCGCCCACCGCCCCAGGAGATCTTTTAAAAAGAGGTAAGAAGGGAGGAGGTCTGACAGGACTTGGTGCCTGGGTCGGGGCGGATCCACAAGGGCCTAACGGTGAAAGTTCCGCGGCCGTAAAAGGGTGAACTCTCCCCTCCCTGGGGTGGGGCAGGTGTGAAGGCTGGAGTGAAGCAAGTTCTACCAGAGGACAACCACCCATTCTCTTCTCTGGCCATGAAGTGGGCCCGACCCGACACTCAGCTGCAGCAAAGTTGGCAAGACAGACCCCGCCATCCGCGCCCCTGCTGCCACGAGCCACACGCCATCTGGGAAGGCAGCGCTCTTACAGAAGCATGGGCACCGGGGACCCGGTACCAAGTCCGGACCCGGTACCAAGGACGAGCTCCGGGGTTGTGATGGGCAGACGGACACAGCGGTATTGCCAAAGGGCTTCGACCCAGCCAGGGCTCCACTCCCCACGGGGAAGAGCCTACTGGCCCCTGCTGGGAGTTGGGAGCGGAACAGGGAGTCAAAAGCAAGCAAACTGCTGCGGGTCAGGCAGGGCTCCGAGACAGCCTGCAGTCCAAAGCAGCCAAGCCCGGAGCCAAGGTGAGACCCCCGAGACCCTTTCAGTTGTACGCGCAGCCTCAGGGGGGCCTGACCAACATTCCAAAGGCCCCGAAAGTCTGCAGCTGCCCACGTTCATGACCAAAGTCCTCAGCTGCCATCTGGCGATAAATGACGGGAATGCAAACCCAACCCAAAAAGTCCTTAAAGTAACCAAAAACACTGTCAGTTTGGGAGGTGGTAAGGGGCATGACTGAGTACTTTAAAAGCCAAATAGACAGAATCTGGTTGTGGGGTATTACTGTGCCTTCTGACAGAATGAGGCCCCAGATTTAAGTGATATATGGAGGAGATTTTTTTTTTTTTTGCTAAAAGAGACAATAAATGTACTCTGCTTGGTATGTTAAATACATCTACTGTTTATTTGTAGGAACTTGCTTATGATCTAAGGGTAAGAAGCTATTATCTGCCCTACAGAAACTAATCGGCAGAAAGAAGAGTTCAGTGCTTCGGCCACACAAGGTATAGTAATGAACCACTGAGTACAACAGAGCCCACTGGTCTATGTTCAATGTCATGGGGTGGACCGAGCCAGGTTAACAACATTCCTCCCTCAAGGAAGAATGGCCTCACTCAACCTTTCTCACACACTATTTCTGTGGATAAGGTGGAATGTCACTGGGAGGAAGCCACCTGATGAGCACACTCTATGTGGACAGCAGGGACTGCCTGACCTAGAGCTGCATGGTAGGAAGCCACGGCCTTGGGCTTCCGAGAGCAAAGTGACTTTGAACGGGGAGAGCCCCTTGCTAAGACCCTGGAAGCTGTACCCGAGGCCATGAGAAGAGACCCTGGCTCCTACTGAGCACAAAGGACTCAAGCCGGTGGCTTCCACGTCCGCTCATGTGTTCTTGTCCCCTCTCCCCTAAGCCAGGGACCGCTGGAGGGACTCTTCCTGCCAGGCCCACACCGGACACTGTGCTGCTAACAAGCGGTTTCCTGCCCGGCACCCTCGACAAGCTGAATAAACCCACAACGGTCGCCTCGTTTAGGGGCCGTGAGCGGGGATGTCTGGCCGGTCAAGGACACTGACGGGTAAGCAGAGGTGCCCACACTAAGCAGGAAGCAGATGACCTTTTGCTGTCACCCCTGTGTGAGCGGGCCAGGAGAAGGGGCTTCTGGCTGGGAGAGTCCCATTCCAGGTCCAGCAGAAGGGGCCTCCCCGCCAGAGGCACTTTTCCTAGTGCCGGGCATGGGGCCAGGTGTGCTCCGCGGAGGACGTCTCAAGAGGCGCTTCACCGTGGCCGGGGTGAGGTCAGTAGCTGCTCTGGCAACAGGAACTTACTCCTACGGGACCTGCCAAGCTCATCCTGCCTTTGGCTCCCACCACTCATTTGCCGTTTGCAGGGACTTCCGACCACCTGCCTTGCTCTGAAACTTGTGTCCTTCTGGCTTCTGGCTCCCTGGCTCAGGAACTGTTTGGTCTGTCCAGTGCTGACTCTTCCCGCCCTGTTTCTGACCCGTCTCTGCTCCAATGTTGATCACCTGCCTGATCCCTCAAGCCTTACTCACCCAGGTCCCGGGGCCCGTCACCTCACCTGGCCTTGTGGGCCTGGGGACCCAGCACAGGATTGAAGGGGTTTCAAGACCTGTATCCCTCGGAGCTTGACAGTGAGCCCCACTGTGCTCCTAGCTTTATGAAGAGCTTCACAGCCCGGAGTGACCAGAAGAGTAGGCACCGCCTCTCTCCTTGTCTGTGTGAAAACTGGGTGTATGATAATAGATTTCGCTTTTCATTCCCTTAATATTTCATTCAACATGAGAAAACAATCTGGTACATGCAGTGGCCAATAGGCCCTACCACCCATCTGGCTCCTCCTAGGAAGACACATGGCCCATGGTTTGCTAAACGCTCAGTGCAGCCATGGCTCGTGCCCTCAAGGAAAGCAGTGGCGAACTAGTCCAACTCAAGAAACCTTACAGCCCCACAATGGTGCAGGGAGGACTATCTCTACCTAGAGAGCCAACAAATACAGGAAAAGCATCTACAGTCCTCAACAGACCTTGGATTTTCAGACTCAGGTGGCACAGATCTCTAAATTACAAAGTGAGAAGAGATGAGAGAATGTAAGGTAGCTCTCCACCCCCACTCCCACTCTGTCTCCTCCAAGCCACCCTCATTACCTCTTTGTCTGTAAGAGAATCCACATCTATCATTTTGGTCTGTATCGGAACCAAAGTTAAAGGTTCAAAGGTGAGGCTTCCCCGGTTATTGAAGTTATACTGTTGGAAAAGGAAGAAAACAGAGTAAAATACTCCTATCTACCCCAATGAACCACCATGAGGTCATTCCCACCAGCCATGACCACCCCCCAGGGCAGGTGTGAACGGGAACCAAAAAGGGGTTTGCTGGTCAGCATCTTCAGGGGGCCCAGGAGGCACGACAAACCCACTGGATGCCACTGTCCTAGAGCTGCCCCGCTGCGCCAACAGCCACCATCGGGGAAAGCCGAGGGGCTCTGAGCAGCAGGTCCCCGGGCTAACATCCACTGTGACGGAGAAGCAGTGGGGGCAGAGCATGGCGGTGTCTGGATGAGGGGCATCACTGGTTTTGGTTCTCAAGACTCTACCAGAGTGCAAATCCCCAGCATCACTTTTATTTAACAGTTAGCCACATGTCCTGCCTCGACCAGCCAGTCCCATCCGGTGACAGATAGCAGGTTTATCCATGCTACGGAGTACGGACTGGCCAGGGCACCTGAGAGCATGCTGGGTCTCTGTTCCTGGCAAGGCCTCTGGGAGCGAGGTGAGAGGCCACTCTCAAGGTGACTTCGATGTGGAAGCAGAGAGCAGAGGCCAGCACGCTGAGGAAGCCACTTCCCTCCAACTGTTCGATTTCCACCATCACCCACAGAAGAGTAATAAACGGGTCTTCTAGGTAAAGCCTAACACCTAAGCCCTCCAACCTCTTGGTAATAGTGATGGGGAGAAGGTGAAGTGCCTGTCTTCTGGAAGGCAACAGACCCATCTCATCACCAGCCTGTGGGGCCTGACCTACCGTATAACTAAGGGTTCCTCAGCTTTACCCAATAAAAATCATTTGAGGCATTTGTTGAAAATACAGTTTCCAGGCCGTGGCCCCGGGTCTGGGAGGGGCCTTTAAACAAGCACCTCCCCCACCCCCAGCATCATGACAAGAAGATGCCTCTAGTAAACTCAGAGCCCCAGATCCCATCAGGCAGGGGCCTGCCTTGTGCCCCAGGAATCCCAGTTCTGGGTCCCAGTTCATTACGGATTTTCTTTCTGGCTTCTGCAGAGGAGACTGATTTCTAGGAGACTCCCTTGTATTGGGGAGGAAGCTCCATTTTGGCCCCAGAATGGCACACTCTTGGCTCCAAAGACAAATATCTTCATCTTCCCTCATTAAAAAATAAGGAAAATTTAAAAATAAACAGCCAATTACCTACCTTGGTCTTCACAGGAACCACCAGGACCACATTTTCAATGCGAATTCCAAAAGCCCCATCTTCATAATACCCTGGCTCTAAAAAAAAAAAATCAAACCCAGAAATGAGAAGCAGCCCATGATGAGCACGTACACGCGGAGTAGAAGTGCTTGCTCCCAGGATGACAGCCCCACCCTGAAGGAGGAGGGGATACAGGCAAACAGCCCACTCAGTCCAGGGACAAGAGCCCAGAGATGCCGCCTCCTCCCACACAGCCACTTCCAACAGGTACTCGAGGAACAGAAAGAAAGGTTCTAAAGTCCCTGAAAACTCGTGCCAGGATGGGGAGTACAATAGCAGAGGATCCACCAAATAAGTCACGGTGCCCATTCGACATAACGAAGCAGGCATCAAACTCTATGCACAGAGATCTGGTAATGACATGGGAAAAGTACATTAAGGAAGCAAGCTGAATACAAACAAGACATCCAGTATAATCTGAATGAGGAGAACAAAAGATGTATGTGCATATAAAAGACCAAAAGCTAATACATCAAAACATGAAGCAATGTTTCCCCTGGGCGGCTGGATTATAAGTGATTTTCACTTTCTTCCACATGCTGTCCCACGGCCTCACCTTTTCTAAAATGAACACGTATCACTTTTATAATCATAAAAAGTTGTTGTTCTTGTTTAATTCAAGGTGACAAGAGGGGGAAATTATATCCAATTTACTTTAAGATAATCAAAAGATAAGCAACAACAGAGAGCCTTCAAACAGGCTCGAAGACCCATGCACACCCTGGATGTGAGGGACACTTACCATCAGTGACAATCATGCCTGCCTCCAAGGGCTCATCGGAGAACGTTTTATAACTGATGCCACAAGGGCCCTCGTGAACATTCAGAAAAGACCCAACACCGTGTCCCGTTCCATGCAGGTAATCCAGGCCAGAATCCCATAAAGCTGAGCGGGCAAACGAGTCAAGAAGGTGTCCTGAAAGACACATAAAGAACCACTTGATGATATTTGTCCAGTACTTTTCAATTTGCAAAGCACTTTAGAGATTAGATTTATTATGTTTGGCTCCAGAACAGAAACCAGCATGTAAAAGTGACTGGAGGGTTCTGATTTCAAGCCAGCACAAGAAAGAACTAACAATGCGAGCTCCCGAGACAGCCGCGCCCCCGCCAGCCAGAGCTCAGTCTAAAGCGGGAGGACTGTGTCCAGGAAGCCGATAAAGGGGCTGGCCGCCTGCAGCACTAAGGGTGTGGCTGAGGCAGACTTTCCCTTCCCAGCTCTGGGACCCTGAAGCTTCAGAATTACAAAGATGAGACTCTAAGGAAACAGATGCCCAGGGGGATGAGTGCAGACCTAACCTAAGCAGATTCAAGGCCCAGGTCTTGTCAACTCCCCGTCCAATGCCCCATCCATCAGTCCTCGAGCAGAATGGCATGTATCTGAAGTCAGGTTCCCAGTAAAAAGGAGTCCCAAAAGGAGGCACTGGCCCCGCAAGGCAGGACAGACAGGAGGCTGCACCAACCAACTTCCACTTGGGCCCGGAGGCCTTCGTGCGCTGGCCGCGCTCTCCTGGGAGCCACCTGCCGGGGTCATCTGACACCCCAGGTGGTCAGGAGAGAGGTCCACCGCTGACGTTAAGCCCAAACCGAAGCCTGGCTCCCTGGGAAGCCCGCCGAGCTCAGTCAGTGGGTCTAGGAGACTCACTCCACACAGCACTTGCCCTGGCTGGGCCTGAAGGGGCCGGGGCTGACAGGAACAAAGGACAGGTTCTTCCGCTCAGACTTAGACATGTTTGGTGCCTGAACAAGGAAAAGCCTGCCAGATGACAGAAGGACCCACCTACCTTTGGTTCCAGTCGGGAAAACGGCTGCACTCACAGCTATGTGGCCCTTGAGGACATATGTGAAGCATTCCTGCCAAAGAAAACCCAGGGGCATGTTGCAGAACGAGGACAGATGCTTCAGTCCTGGAGTTTTCCGGCAGCTCAGAAAACCCTGCCTCTAAAGGTTTTTAGGAATACCACAGAGAAAATCAGAGTAAAAAGAAAAAACTCTGGTGGAAAAACAAAAAGCTTGGCCATGGGACCAATTTTCTAGAAAAATTAAACTTAGTTAAAAGGAACTGTCAGAGAGATGACCCCACAGGCCCTCCCCTTGTAATGAACATTCTGACACACTCTGGCTGAGCCTGAGAAAGACGAGCAGAAGTCATAAAACTACCGATGACGCGAGCTAACATTTACCGAGCTATTCCTCTGTGCCGGGCATGGTACTAAGCACTGAGCACTTCATCCCACACTTGGTGCTGGAGATGCTGTTGTCATCCTCACTTGGCAGAGAGATTAACCAGCCTGCCAGGTGGCGTAGTTCGTAAGTGGTGGCATCTGGCCTTGAAGCCAGGAGTCCAGCATCAACATCTGTCCCCTACCCGTGTTAGACTCGGGGGTGATCCCTACTGCCCGGGTAAGAAAAGTGACGCTTGGAGGGTTAGTGGCCAGTAAGGTACAGAGCCAGCACTGAACCCACACTCTTCCATCTGGCCTGGAGCTCTTTCTCCAGCACAGAAAGGAGTCACACCAAAGGTACGTGGAGTCGAGGTCAGATTCTTTAAGGTGCTCATGCCTACAAACAGGTCAGGTACAGGACTAAAACTATGAAATCTGCTCTCTTCCTGTAGGAGCTCCTAGAAAAACAGATTCACTCAGGGACTCAACCAACATCTGGGTAGTGACTGATCCGGGAACTTGCGAGGGTCCTGGAACCGTTATAACCAGCCTTGGAGGCAGGTACTCATATCCCCATTTTTATGGACGTGTCTAAGTGCTTTACTCCAGGCCACAGAGCCAGCAAACAGCAGAGAAGACCTGAAATCCAGTGTCCAGACTCCTACCTCACCGACATCTCCTCCTCTCCATGCCAGGCAGACCAGAAACTGAGCAGTGTATACCATTTTAGAGGCTTCCTGAGCTAAGCCTATAAATGGAAATGCTGAACTTGAAAGAAGAAGGGGGGGGTGGCTTTCAGAATCAAATCTAGACGCTGTTTGTAAAAAGTATACATTTCACTACCCTACTCCCATCCCCAAAGAGATTTCCTGATTCAAGAGAATACTGATGCTGTTTAAACTTGAATCTGAGTTACTCTGACCTTAGCAGACAGAATGCTTTTAAAATTTCTCCAGTAATTAATTAAATGGACATCATAAAGCAGAGAAGCCTGACTCCACAGTAATGAGCTATTTTACTATCCCACATATAAATTTTCTTTCATTGTACAATTCCTTTTCCTAAGAGCAATGCTGTTGTTAAGAAAGCAGAGAGAGCTCTCCAGTTTCCTGCCCCACCTTACCTTCTCGTAGGCTGTAGGGGTCCCAAAATGCATGGTCCGTGTCACATCTGTCGTTCCATCCCTTTCCAAAAGAAAGGACAAATTAGTTTTCACTCAAAATAAGCTTTGGCTCAGGCTGCCTAGGTGGTGCAGTTAGGCATCTGAACATTGGTTTTGAATCAGGTCATGATCTCGGGGTTGTGAGATCAAACCCCATGTTGGGCTCGGCACTCAGCAAGGAATCTGCTTGAGATTCTCTCTCCCTCTCCCTCTGACCCTCCTGCTCGTGCTCTCGCTAAAATAAATAAATCTTTTTCTAAATAAATAAATAAAATGAGACAAAGTATGAAAGTAAGGATGGCCTGAGGTAGTGAGAGTGAACTCAGTCGGGCCCTGACACACACACACTCTTGGTCTACAGTGTGAGGACTGTTTCATGGGTGACACTATCATGGGGTTATAAACGAGAAGGAGGAGGACAAAGGAAATAGGAGCAAGTAGGAGCCTGATTCTATCAAAAGAGGGCCAACCTCTAATTCTTCCCATCAGGACAGCAAAGGACTGGACCCTACAATTACCCAAAGACATCTCTTAGAATGCACTAATCCACACCCCTGACATAGAAAGGATAACTTCTGGAATCTTGCTAAAATTTAGACGTGACCAAAACTTACACCAGAACCTAAACAATCTCAACACCCTGAGCTCTAAGCTGTTATTATGAATACCGACCCATGTGTCCCGAGGCTAGGCTGTGATTTCCATCTATGTGGTGGAGCCCGCTTAATAATCAGGCTCTCCAGGGGCACCCGGGTGGCTCAGTCGGTTAAACAACTGACTTGGTTTTGGCCCAGGTCATGATCTCAGGGTGGTGGGATGGAGCCCTGCGTCAGGCTCTGCACTCAGCGCGGAGTCCGCTTGAGATTCTTTCCCTCTTTCTCCCCCTCTGCCCTTCCCCCTGCTCTCACTCTCTCTCTCCCTAAAATAAAATAAAATCTTTAAAAATAAAAAAATAATCAGGCTCTCCATCAGCCACAGTCCCAACTGCAATGGGAACGGAGCATTAAAACTGCTCATGCTATCTTCATGCAGACAACACCTATTCCAGTGCCTTCTCGTGGGTTCCACACTGGGACCCAGCCAAATCTTGGGTTCTCCTCTGAGAAACATCCTAGAGGATGAATAGGACAGGAGCGAGACATGAAGATGGAAATTCAGAAATTCAGGGGCAACCCTAGTTTCTCATTTACTCATTTAAAATTAATCCCTCACTTCCCAAGGCGACGAGGGCGCTACGAGTCCAGAGAACTAGCAGGCTGTTTATGACCTAGGGCAGAAGGCTTTCTAACGGTTTTGAAAGCTTGCTTTCAGTTATTTATTTAGTATTTAACAACTTCCGGCCAAGAACTAAACATTTCTATCAAACGGTCTTTTGTGGGAAGAGTCACCACTGGACAACTTCAAGCAGGGGTGAAAAAAAGGACAAGACATGAGAAGGATTCCATTAGGGGCTGGCACACAGTGAGATTCCCATCTGGGCACCCTCTGCTGGAGCCTGGCTTACCCCCTATTCAACTTTTTTGACCCGACACGATCCCGTTCTATGGCAGCCCTAGTTCACTTACTTGTATTGGGCTCCCGAGTCGATCAGGTACACTTCATCTAGCGACAATGTCCTATTCGTCTCAGGGACCGGCCTAAGAAAGTTAATTAAAAATTAATTATTCCACAAATGTACTTGCTGAATCTGGGAGGAGACATATGAGAGTTCCTTATACTATTCTTACAACTTACATAGGTCTGAAAATATATCAAAATTTAAAGTTACCCACTAAATTGATTATTCCAAATAATTTAATCTTCTAGAACTACTCAAAGACCCAGTCAACCTATCTCCCCAACTGGATAAAGAGCTCAAGAGAAGGAAGAATAACATATTTCCTCATATCTATCTCCATTTGTGTCTGGAACAAAACAGGTTAATGAAATAGTTGTAAGAGCTACAAAAACAATAATCATCAGATGCGAGAGGACCAAGCTAGAGTCTTGAGAACTGGGAATACAGCAGCCAGGAGTCACCTGTCTCTGGATGTGGGGTCCCAGGCCCCATGTGCTTCCCAGACCAAGAGATAGTACCACTGCACTGGAAAATGCTAGAAGGAGTAAGGGCATTCCAAGTCTCTACCCTGCAGCTGAGAAAGGGACTCGTTCATTTCCAGGCACCACCCCCTCTTCAGCACAAAGGGCATCAGTGGTCACTCCAGCCAAATGACTGGAACCAGCTCCAGGCCCTGCTTCTCAACAGGCTTCCAACAGCCCACGGCGAAAAAATGCCAAAGCAGAAGCAGACTTCTCCCACCTTGATCTGAAATTTTTTAATGTGTTAATTACATGCAAAATTCTAGGATAGTATCCAGCCAAGAAATTCACCACCTGAATTAAACATAAGACAAAAACTGAAAGTCCTTTTTATATTTTAATTTTAGAACAGAAGCATTAATAGGAGAGAACTGCACAATCACATCTGTGACTGTCTCCCACACACAGGTTCAAAATGTGCCCCAAGACTAAAAGCTCTAAAAGCAATTATTAAGAGTGTGCGGGGAGGGGGGACCTCTGCCTGTGTACAGCACAGTGAGAAAGACCAAGTGTCCCTCCACTGATTGTGTACATCATACACACAGAGCAAAGAACTCAAAATGCCCGACACTAGGCAAAACCATTCGCCTGGGCAAATCTGAAGCTGGCGTCCAATGAGCAAGCCACGTTCCACTTCCCACCGTCTCCACAGGCAGATCAATACTAAACTTATCAGGGCCCATCCCGTCTCCCAGCACAGGGAATGCTCCACTCTGTGAGTCCACAGGCTCTTGGAGTCATCTGCTAAAATCCCCCACAGGCTGGGCACCCAGCTTTAAGCCCACAGGGAGGGAAGAAAGGGTGCTGATTACCTCCCTCACCACAACAGGATGCTCAACAACCTAGTGCTAAGTTTTTCAGTATGGGGGTGATGGAGCTCACAAGATGTTTGGACTCATGCATCAAGAAGGCTGCCATTAGGGCGCCTGGGTGGCTCAGTCGTTAAGCGTCTGCCTTCAGCTCAGGTCATGATCCCAGAGTCCTGGGATCGAGCCCCGCATCGGGCTCCCTGCTCTGTGGGAGGCCTGCTTCTTCTTCTCCCACTCCCCCTGCTTGTGTTCCCTCTCTCGCTGTGTCTCTCTCTGTCAAATAAATAAATAAAATCTTTAAAAAAAAAAAAAAAGAAGGCTGCCATTATCAGGAAAGACAAACACTAAAATATTCTGATCACCATGATCAAGAGCTATGAATACACCTCCTGTTGCCTCGGAAAGGAAAGAGGGGGACAATCCGTTTGACTACCTCATGGAGAAGGTCAACACCATACACCTGAGCCTAAGAGGAGGCTCCCAAAAGGCAGAGACTTGGAGATTTAGAGGAAACGAGAGAAAGCAAGTCCTCGTTTCCCATCTAAGAACAGTCTCAACAGACACAGGGAGGTGGGCACTGGGGCCCCTGGTAAACTAGTGTCGTCTCCCCCCCCACCACCCCCCGCCCCAGGCTCCTGCAGAAGCAGCAGCAAAGCCAGGTAGCAAGCTCCTCCGCATGCCTTACGCGTAGTGAATGATGGCGCCATTGGGTCCCGTACTAGAGATCGTTGGGAAGCTCAGGTCCACAAAGTCAGCCTGCTGCCTAGAACAGAAAGACACAGGGAGCAGAGCAGCGTGAAGGATTTTATTGTGCCAAGAACAGGGGCCCTCTCAGCCTCATTTAAGTCGCCAAAGAAATGCCCACAAGGTTCAGGTCCCCCACACACACACGGATCCTCACCTGCGAAATTCCTCGGCTTTGTCAGCAGCTGAGATCTCTGACACGCCACCTTTGGGCACCTACAAGGGAGTTGCTTATAAATCATGTGGGGTGATAAATTCATGTGCTTCATACAAGTTAAAGGGGATGCAGTAAAAGCTTATTTTTTCCTCACTTCCCATGTCCCAACTGTCCCACCTCCAGGACACAGCCAATGTCTCATCTTTAACCAGGAGGGAATTTCCAAAAACTCTCATCAAAGCTATCTAAAGTAGAAGGATTTCTATCCTTTCAATTTTCCACTCAACTATTTGTCTCAGTGTTATATCCTAAAGCCTCCCCCAAACTTAATCCAGCTAAGTTTAAAAGCTCAAAAGCATCTCCTGCTAGGATATCATCCTAAGAAAGTCATCCTGAATAAATAAAAAAGACCAATGCAAAGATATTATTACAGGTTGACTGATAACAGCAAAAAAAAAAATTAAAAATGATCTAAACACTTGAAAATAGGAGGAATGGCAAATTGGTCTAAGCACCAAACTCAATCTCTCTACTTGGATCCCTTTTTTAAATTTTTTTTTTTAATGCAAGTAGAGCTGACACACGATGCTATGTTAGTTACAGGTGTACGAAACAGTGATTCAGCATCTCTGTGTTACGCTGTGCTCACCAGAAGTGTAGCTACCATCTGTCACCACACAACGCTTTCACAATTTGGATTCTTTTTTAAAGGCCTCAAAGCACATGGAGAAGGCTCACACTATGGTACTAAGTGAATAAAATAAAATACAAAACCATATCTATACACTGAGAGACATGTAAAAATGATTTACACAGAAGAACAACAGCCAGAGGGAATAAACTAGTTACATAGGTGGGAGTAAGCGTGATATTCTTTTTCCACTTTAAGCTACTTTTAAAGAGTTGTTTATATAATATTTAAAGGGAACATGAGATTGTTTAATAACAGCACAAAGAAATCCCCTGCTGTCAACTGTAAGGAATGAAAAGGCAAGAAACTAATGGCCAAGAATCAATTTACTATCAAAAGTTTTACATCTTAAACTGAAGTCCAAAATGTACACAAAGATCTTTTTCTCTTAATACAGTCAGCTTGCCGATAATATTATTGTGAACCACTTTTCCTTATAATGAAATTCCACTTAGTTAATAAGACAATGCCTAGAGGAATTCTTAATTGCAGGAAACAAACTGAGTGTTGTTGGAGTGGGGGGTGGGGTGGGAGGGATGGGGTGACTGGGTGATAGACACTGGGGAGGGTACGTGCTCTGTTAAGCGCTGTGAATTGTGCAGGACTGTTGAGTCTCAGA
>NC_138374.1:18236961-18325548 GCF_054177405.1 Leptonychotes weddellii | reverse complement strand
GGAGTCTGCTTCTCCCTCTGACCCTCCCCCGTCTCATGCTCTCTCTCTCTAAAATAAATAAATAAAATCTTTAAAAAAAAAAAAAAAAGAAAAGAAAAATCTGAACTTTCCTTGGGGCGCCTGGGTGGCTCAGTTGGTTAAGCGACTGCCTTCGGCTCAGGTCATGATCCTGGAGTCCCGGGATCGAGTCCCGCATCGGGCTCCCTGCTCGGCAGGGAGTCTGCTTCTCCCTCTGACCCTCCCCCGTCTCATGCTCTCTCTCTCTCTAAAATAAATAAATAAAGTCTTTAAAAAAAAAAAAAAAAAGAAAAATCTGAACTTTCCTTAATCCTGGAAGCATGCAAGGAGAGTAAGATGGTATATTTAAAAGCGTATGATGGGGCACCTGGGTGGCACAGCTGGTTAAGCATCCAACTCTTGGTTTTGGCTCAGGTCATGATCTCAGGTTTGTGGGATCGAGCCCCGAGTCGGGCCCTGTGTTTAGCATGGAGTCTGCTTGAGATTCTCTCTCCCTCTCCCTCTGCCCCTCCCACTTGTGCTCTCCCCCTCTCTCTCTAAAATAAATAAATAAATCTTAAAAAAAAAAAAGCATAGGGGTAAGAAGACCAAAAAAAGGGAAAGAAAGAAAGAAAAGGCAGGATTTTCATTCGACTCCTGGTAAAAATGGCATCCTGAGAATCACTGCAACAATGACATGTGTCGTTGCAAAGAACATTCTCTCAGCCTTTGGTCATTTTACCACTACTGGGCACTTGATGAGCACTTGGGTGGCGACCGGTGAAGGCTGGGTGCTGGGGACCTCGCTCACACCCCACACCAGGTTAAGGGAAACATGGGCCACAGTGCTCTCCCCTCCCTGGAAGGCAGGGCGGGTGGCAGACAGGAGGCACCCGCCCCTGAACCAGGCCTGACTGGATGGCTGAACACAAGTCTCAGAAGCAAAGAAATCTTTCGAAAGATTACAAGAGGGCCGCACAGGTCCCGTCACCATCATCTCTACGATGGCTCCCTGCCTTCCCAATTCCCAAGAACAAACAGCCCTTCCCGTTTCCAAGAGACTAGTCCTGGGACACCAAATAAGCTTCAACAGAGGAACTGAAATTATTTTTGATATTCCAGTTTTTCTTTAATCTAAGCCAATACCTTCTACGTTTGGATGTATGCTTCTTAACTGATCAGATTTTACTAAAAAGTTATCATTTTGGTGAAACAGATCTATATTTAGAGTGAAAGTTCGTATATTCTAAAACAGTACTTATCTTTACTGTTTTCCCTACTGACTGCTGATAACCACATAACCACAGAGGGGAAGTTCAAAGGTTTATAAAGAAATGAGCTCATGAATCTCAATTCCAAAAAACTGCCTAAAAACTGGCACTGACTTGTTATTTTGCTATTTGATTCTTTGCTATTTTTTCCAAACCGCTAAAAAGCCACTTACTAATGAAGTTTCTTTTAATGCCCCTAGTATGACTTTTATAGGATGAAGTCATGCTATTTCCTAGCAGACAGATATCTGGCAAAATCCCAGGGATGAATCACTCCCCAACCAAACCCGCCAGAATTTCCCTACACAGGAGAGATGCCTGAGGAAAGGGGGGTTTAGGGAAGACACGGCGAAGTAGAGAGGGACTTGGCAGGAAGGAGGACTCATCCCCCGGGGCTACCATATAAGGAACAGGCAGACAGAATTCGCTTCTCTGACACTCTGACCCCCAGAGTGCTGACAGCTGGAGATGTGGGCCCCAAAGAGAGATACCCACCCCCCAGGGGTACACTGAATGATCCACTGGGGTGCAAACAGAAAGTATTAAGATGTGTATTTGTATTTTTTTTCTAAAAAATAAAGAAATTAAGCTTTGCTCACATGTGAAATGCAGATGGACACCAGGACGTGTGTATAACCCTATAAACAAGTACACATGTATGTTGAGGGTGCACGAACCATTAACAGAGGCATGCAATCAGAAAGTTTAAAGTCCGCCAGCCTGTCCATTTGTAACAAATGTCTGCCTCTGTGTGTGTGTCTGCATGTATATGTGAGAGAAAGAGGGCTTTCTTGGGCCATGAACTGGATCGTGTCCCCCCAGAATTCGTATATTGCAGGCATAAGGGTGGCGTTCTCATCTGACAGAACTGGTGGCCCTTTAAGTAGAAGAAGAGAGAGCTCTCTCTCTGCCAGGTGAGAAGGCGGCTGTCTGTCAATCAGGAGGCGGGCTGTCTCCAGAACCTGACCAGGCTGGCACCCTGATCTCCGACTTCCGGCCTTCAGAACTGAGAAAACAAATTTCTGTCGTTTAGGTCACCTAGTCTATGGTATTTTGCTATGGCAGCCCGAGCAGACTAACCCACCCTGAATTCTCAAAAGGGTCCTTGACCTCATCAAAAGGTTAAGATCCAGAAACCCTGAGGCCCTCGAGGGTCCCTTCCCAAAGCTGGCCAACTCAGGTTGGGCTGGCCATAGGCCTCTACACACCCATCTTCATGAGCGTCCAGTTGCTGTCCATCTGCTTGGCCGCCTGCAGAAAGTAGCGTCCGTCAGTCCACATGGCCGCATGCTCTTCTGTGATGATGGCAGTGCCTGGAGGAGGGGAGCCAAAGAAAGCGAAAGGTTTCTGACGACCACACGGAAGCTGCACACAGCGGCAACAGGCTGGCAAGCACGTGAGAAGCACCAGCTCCTGTGTGGCCCAGCCTCCCACCAGCACTCACTCTAGTGGGACAGATGGGCCTTCGACTCCAGGAAAAACTCTAGGCAAGGGAAGACGATGCCACTGAGAACCAGCTGTGGGTCAAGCTCTGAAGGACGCAGGCTGCAGGCAGCCCCGGCTGCCCGGTCCCGGCCCAGAACCCCATTTGCACAGCACGAGTCAAGGCCAGCAGAACAGGGGACTGTCCACCTATGCTCCAAACAGCCTCATACTCAACAAGACAGCGGTGAAAATGATTCCCGCACAGTGATCACAGCCTTCTGCTCCACCGAATACCCCAAGGGAACTGCTTCACCTTTCTGAGAGAAACCAAGTGGACACTTAAGTACTCACAGGGACTCACTGGTCACCAGCAGGGAGCTGACACCTCCCACCCCTACCTGCCCAGTTCCTACAGGCCTGACAGAACCCCGGGCTTTCAGCAGAGGTGCCAGCCAAAAGCAATCCTGAGGTGCCAACCAACACAAGCACGTATAGGAAAGGAAGCAGTTCTTGCCGAGTCTAGCTAGCTCAACAGATGGGAGTCTGAGGGGCGGAGGAAATCACCCTAAACCTCAAGAGCACAACAGTTTTGGACAAGTTAGGGCAGGGCACCAATGTAGCTCGACGTTAACCTTTGTTATTTAAACTGAAAATGAAATTACTGAGCCCCAAAGCCAAGCACTTAGAGAATTACATAGGACCAGCAAGCTAAGGCAGGGGATCTGGGGTGCTCTTAGTGTCCCATTCTTGCTAGTTACACAGGTATTTTCAGTTTAATCGATGCAGCTTTCTGTATGTATGCTATAGTCAAAAGTTCCAAATATTTTTAAATAAAAATGTTTTAAAACGTTACTAGCAAAAAAAAAAAACAACAACAGTAAGAAAAATAAATAAAACTTTAATAGCAAAAGCACTGAGAAAAGGGCCACTGAAAGGTGAACTTCGAGAGCTGGGGGATGCTGGGAGTTCACACCTTTCTGCAGAGGCTCAAGGGGGGAGTGTCTGGTTTACATTTTCTTTTTGGTTCTCTCACAGCCTGAAACTTGGCCCAGTTATTTTTGGGAAGCAAACAAAAGTACAGAAAGAACAGAGAGAGAATTTAGCAACTCACCCGCAGAGCCATCAAATCCAGAGACGAAGGCCCGCCGGCAGTCACACGGAGCAATGTACTCGCTCTGGAAAACAATAAGGATGAAGTGGACCTGGACCCGTCACGTACCGACTGCTCTCCCTGTGCTCAGTTGTGTGCGAGGCCCAGCAGGGACACAGAGGCTGGCGAAGCCTTGGCACCTTCAAGGAACAGTCTAGCTTAAAAGTCAAGCTGCACATGAAAAAAAATTAGCACACACTGCAGAAGACCCTAATTAAGTAAGGGCTAAAGAGGTATTCCCGCTAGCCTCTCTTTCTTCTTCTAGAGAACAAAGCAAATCAAGACAAAACATAATAAACTGCTCTTTCCTCACTGAGATCTTACTCAAAAAACAAACCAACAGCCTTCCCCCTTCCTTTGCCACTGACATTTAGGCATCTGTTATTTTTCTGAAAGGAAAGGCTGAATTTCTGTTTTAGGTGCCAATAATTCTCCGAGATCCCCTTAGGCATGAGCCTGCTTCCAAACTTCCTGTGTGCGTTCCCCTCCAAGGTAGCATCACCAATCGCTCCCATGCAGACCCTGTCCCTTCCTATTACGGAATAAATGGAAACACTTCCTCCGATCCAGGAGGCTTCAGCAAAAGCAAACGTCATGACCCAAGCCAGGTCTTTGCCATCCCTCGCCTCTAAATGGAAGGGGCTGGGAGACTGAAGAACACAGGCAGTCCTCACTCCCATGCAGAGGGTACATGGCCACGGGGTACTTCTGCCAACAGCCAGGAAGCACAGAGAGTGAAGTGACTTCCCCAAAGTCACACAGTGGCAGCGGCAGGCTTTGAACTTGGGCTCTGAAGCACCCCGCCACGCTGCTCCACAGGACACATTATCTCTCATCCTCGTAACGACTCTCCAGGGTAAGACAACTGGCAAATGAGAACACTGAGGGGTGAGGCCAGAACTGTTAGGCAACGTGCCCACTCCCAGGTCAGGAGCAGGCCCGGGTGTGGTGTGCTGCTCCCCCTTCCAGTGCTGGCCCCTTTCTCCCGAGCTAAAGCACCCGGCAGGGTTAGGAACGCTGAGGACGGACAATGGTGCTGCTGGACCAAGGCACTGTTAGGTCACCACGAAGGAGGGGCGAGAAGGCACCCACGTCTCACTCCTGCCCCTTTCACCGAGGCAGCTGCAGCCAAAGGACCGCCACCCACGAGATGCCGGAAGAGCTCTTGGGGACCCCTGCCCTCCAGCAGGCCCCACCAGGTGGTCTGCGGTAAGTCTCACTGCACCTCTTGGCTGGGTTCCTCATCTAAAACAGCTCTCCTCAGACTGCTGCAAGCAAGAGCAGGTACATGTTTTACCCCAGAACACAGAGGAACACTTGATCTTAGCAGTAAGAACAAGAAGAAATGGCCACCAGCAGCACTGATGAGCTGCAGAATTCTCATTTGATCATAACCCAGTAATCACTGGGTGCGAGACTAAAGAAAAATGGAGGGCAGAGGAGAGTTCCCACCCTTCTCCCGGGATTGTCGTGAGGAAGACTAAGTTAGTGTTTGAAACAACTCATCAGGAAACCGAGAATGCGGCATGTATGCAATGGAACAGACAGTATTAGTTTCTTCCTCAATCGTGCGTGAAAAAGCCACCAAGAGGCTGGGCAAATGAGGTCAACAAAAATAACTCTCGTGCTATAACTCAGGGTACACAATGGGGAAGACACAGGGGACACTCCTGATGGACGAGGAGGTCCCCCTGCTTGGGGCTCACCCACCTATGACATACAGTGAGGATGCCAGCAAAGGGCTGGCAGAGAAGGTCCTGCTCATCTCGGCCCAGCGAGACTCTTCCACACAGGGACGCAGCTCTCCTGCCTCCTCCAGGGACAGGGCCTCTCGAAGGAGCTGCCTATCAGCAAAGGCAGGAGGCAGGTTTCTCCAAAGGGAGGTGGAATTAACAGCAGGTGAACATGTTTGGTTTGGGATCAAGACAAGGTCTGGGCAAGAATGTCTAGACATGACCTAAGTAGTCAACACGCCAGGAAGCCGTCACTGACCGAAGCTGTCACCTCCACACGAACGGGCTAGGCAGAGTCCAGACAAGAACTGGGCCTGGGCCTCCCACTCTTCCCCCAGTTGTGAAGCTGGCAAAACCCAAGAACATTCTCCCCAGACAACAGAAAAAGGTCTAAAATAAGCCAAATCCTTAGCATGCCGGGAAAAAGAAACAAGGAAGCAGAGCTATTGGCTTTTTCTCCAAAACCACCATTTCTCTCCATCTCTAAGACCAGCACTCAGTCCAGGCCTCCATCATCTCCCCCTGGACCAGGGACCCAACAATCCATTCTTCACACACACTCAGAGTGAGCTTTCCCAAATGTCTATATAGGCCATGTTAGCATCCTGCTCAAAACCCACCAATAGCTCCCCATCATACTTAGGGTAAAATCCAAACCCCAGCCCAGTCCCCAAGGCACTGCCTGACCAGGCCCTGCTGTTCTCTCAGAGCTCTCCTCCACTCTCCCAGCCACTCAAGACATTAAAGCCACACCGCCTGCTTTCTGCTCTTTGTACTTCCCAAGCTCGTTCCTGCCTCAGGGCCTTTGCACGTGCTCTTTCTTGTGCCTATCAGAGGCTCTCTCTGATCGTGGCTTGGCTAGCTCCTTCTCATCACAGCATAGGTAACACATATTGGTCCTCAACCAATATCTGCTGAATAAACGAACAAGCGAAAGGAAAGATGAACCTAGGGCTCCTGGGTGGCTCAGTCTTTTAAGTGTCTGCCTTCGGCTCAGGTCATAATCCCAGGGTCCTGGGATCGAGCCCCACATCAGGCTCCCTGCTCTGCGAGAAGCCTGCTTCTCCCTCTCCCACTCCCCCTGCTTGTGTTCCCTCTCTCGCTGTGTCTCTGTCAAATAAATAAATAAAATCTTTAAAAAAAAAAAAAAAAAGGAAAGATGAACCTTTTTCCCTCTATCTAGTTAAAACCTTAGCCATCTCTTTGAAGACGGAGGAAGGGCTACAACCCAAGGAATGCAGGTGGCCTCTAGAAACTGGAAAAGGCAAGGAAATGAAATAGATTGACCCTGGAGCCTCAAGAAAAAAACATAGCCCTACTGACCCACTGTAGACTCCAGAGCTCCAGAACTGTAAGATAATAGATTTGTGTTATTGTAAGCCACTAAGTTTGTGGTAATTTGTTACAGCAGCAGTAGGAAATAATATATTATTCAGACCAGAAGGGATTGTAACTGTGGTTTCAAATTCAAATGTCTTGGGGTACACGCAAGCAAACTAAACCAGTAAAGCAGGATAAGGAAGAGACTTTTCCAGAGAGCAGCTCTTCTCAGCTCTGATTCCTTTCATGCTGGAATGCAGGCCACGTGTTGCCACCCCTTAGTATTTCAGAAGCTAAATATATGTGTGTTCATGAGAGATCACCTAACTTTTAAGTGGTGGCATCAAATACAAACAATGTAAATAATACACAGCCAAATAAAGCACATCTATAAATAAGAAAAAAAAAGCTTTAGCCACCTCTCAAAATCCAGCTCAAACATGCCCTCTTCCACAAAGCTTTCCCACTCCACTCAGAGAACTCCCACGTGTCAGAATTTTTCAGGACCATCCACACGGGCATTTATCCATGCCCTGCCTTAGGTGATGAAAACAGAACTCCTACTATTGCCAACAACTACATTCCCATCTAGGACTTCATTTCTCAGGTCCCCATGCAGCTAGGTGGGGTCACATGACTAGTTCTCACCAATGGAATGTGGGGCCGAAGTGATGTCCGGTCAGGACAGTTAAAAAGCAGTGTGGCCTCTCCATACTCCTCCTCCTGCACCCAGCTGGAATAGTGGCATCAGAGGATGGAAAGAGCCTGGATCTCTGATTCACTCTCTTCCTAGTAGAAGAAAGACACCCACCACCAGGAACACCCACTCCAGACCACTACATAAACAAGAGACAAGCACCAGCCCCCTGAAACCGTGAGAGGTGTTATCACAGTAGCAATACTCTAATTAATACAGTGGATAAAATCACTGTGATAAAAATCATTACTCCACCCTAGGAGAGAGCCTGTTTAAGAAATACCAAACAGGAAGCCAACTCCAGGAAGAATGGGAGTAGGACAGAGGTTAGGAAAATCTGATTCAAGTCTTCCAGAAGGAGGAATCATAAAAATAGCCAAAAACTCAAGTTGGCAGAGTCACCCCTGACAGAACATGACCCTCTGATTGCACTACGCCCAAGAGCAGAACATGAAGCCTTAAAGATGCGGAGGATAAAGAACTGGGATTTCTAAAAGGCAGCGCTGGTACAGCTCGGGCCCAACCAATGGTTCTCCTGGTTTGGAGCCAGTGGTACGACGAATCTCAGTGTTTGACTTAGATGGTACATGGAAGCATCCAGATCACCAGAAAGAATGGACAATTCCTCACTGTGAAAGTGCCCCTGGGCCCAAACTCACGGTTACCACAACCCTTGTTCTGGGTTTACAAAGAACGAACCCTCAGAGTTGCAGAGGACAGCAACCGGAGTGCCCGGGCCTTGTGTAATTATGCATTTGGGGTGCATTTTCTCGCTAGCACGGAACAGTGTGTGGGTGTGTGTATTTGTGTTTTGGAAAGTACACAAAGGACAGAATTCAAGATTCCCCTTCCTTCTCCAACACCCTCCCTTCCCCACCCTTAGGAGAAATTCCATCAACCCTGAATCTAGCCTGAAATGAAACAATTAGGAACAAGAGCCACAGAGAACAGTAGCTTCTATTACTGAGAAGGCTGCTGTGGCAGGTCACACACAAAGCCAACCCTTGCTCCTTGTCCTCACGGTCCTGGCAAGGCCCCAGAGTCCCAATTAGCAGTCACCCCAACTATGCCCCATCTCGCCAAAGGAACTGAAACAAGGAACTGAGGACTTCTCATTTGTTTGTCTGGATGGCACCACAAACCCTCCCAGGTTCCAACCTCCCCAAGCCCCTCTGCCATCTGCCTGGAGGTCCATACTCAATCTATGTTCTACTGCTTCTCCTCCAAATCCTTCCCCTCTTCTCCACTCCGAAGGCCAGCACCAAGTCCAAGCCCTCCGTACCCTGACACCAGGATCCTGCAATGGTCTCCCAATGGCTTCTCAGTTCCCAGTATGTCCCTTCTCCATTCCACACTAAACACTACTCCTTTGATTAATCATGTCACTCTCCTGTTCAAAAGCCCTCAATGGGTCCCTACTATCTGATAAAAACCTAAATTCCTGACTCACAGTTTCCTCATCCAGGGAGAAGCCATCCAATTCTAAAATTCTGGGGTCATTAGCAGGGGATGAAGAGCTGGGAAGAGCCTGGAATATCACCTGTGGTTTGGCCAGTCTCACTGCCATTCCCCAGTTTAACAAGGAACTGCTTTGGGCATATTAGGCCCAATCAGGGTTTCAGACTAGGAACAGCTTTATAATGACGGGAAAAATTTAAAAAATGGCTCACGAACAGCACCCAGAACCAAGAATATCAAAATAAACTTGGCTTATCTTGGCTACAAGGACATCCCCTACTAGTAAACATATAGATTGTATCCTAACTCCAGGCAGAAGAATACAAACTGAAATCCCAACCCACCCTTAACCAGAAACTTTCAACTTCTAATTCAAGTAACACTCACAGTCCAGCCTTTCCTACACCGAGGCCTCCCCAGGAGGTGAAGGCTCACAAATGTAGTAGTACTGTAAGGAGTCTTTGGCTGGGACTCTACAACAGGCTGGGCGACCCTCTCAGAGGAGAGACCCGATTTCACACGACAGAGTGCTAGGGGACTGTGACAGTGAATTTTCTGCGTCACCTTGGGGGTTAAGGCACCCCCAGAGAGGTAGCTGGTAAAACATTATTTCTGGCTCTGTCTGTGAGGTGGTTTATGGAAGAGACCAAATCTGAATCAGCAGACTGAAGACTGCCCTACCAATGTGTTCAGCATCCAATCCACTGAAGGTCTGAACAGAACAAAAGTATGGTGTGAAGTCGAATTGGCTCTCTCGTTTGAGCTGAGACATCTGTCTTCTGTCCTCAGAGATCACCGTTCCTGCTTCTCGGGCCTTTAACTCAGACAGGGACACACGCCATCCATGCTGTCTGCAAGCTGGAGAGCCAGGAACGCTGGTGGTGCAGTTCTAGTTCAAACTCAAAGGCCTGAGAACCAGGGGAGCTAATGTGGGAGCCCATCCCTCAGGATAAGTCTCTCTCTACGTAGATATCTCTATATATCCTATGGGTTCTGTCTCTCTGGAGAACCCAGACTGAGGGACTTACAGAAGACCCCATACCAATTGCCATATAAGGGGCTCCCACCACAGGAATCACCATCCTGCTCAATACTGAGATAAAACAGCTGCAATCAAATCAATCCAGGGCAACTGCCTGATGCTTGAAAGGCAGAAAATTAAAAACACCACTGGTACATCAGCACAGAATCCACATGACATGAAGCCCAAGCCCAGAGGCTAAAGCCTGGCCCTGACAGGAGGGCGGCGGGGGTGGGGGGAAGGGGGGGCATTTCCTCAGGGACAAGACTAGAGTCTGCCCTTCTTAAATGCTGGGTGCCTGTTACCTAGACCTCACGACTCAGGCCCAGGCTGTGTTGGCCAGCCTACTTATTCATCTAGTCCTCAGCCAAGATGAAACTTTCATTCCTATGAAGGTGGTGAATCTTGTTCGTCTATCCTAGAGGACAGAGGTGAATGGAAGAATTGTCATCAACCCCCACCCTAAACCGCACCCACCTCCCCCCACCTCCCCATGCTTATTCAATCTAACAGTAATGCACCCCACTACCATAGCTTCCTCACATGCCACCAAACCCCGCTCCAGCCGGATCTGCTACTTCTCCAATACTCACATATTGCGCTCTCTTGCCTCCCCTTCACCCACTTTTACATGCAGAACCCTAGTCTTCGGTGGCTTCTCCTCTCCTCACAAGGATCTCCCATTCCTCTCACCTCTTCGAGGATCAAGTTCTGACCCATCATAGCATGAAAAGTACCGCTGTGGATCAACGGACCAAGGAATTCCATGGAACACTGAGTCCCTGAGCCTACCCCTGAGAGGACTGTGGGAATTCCATGGTCATTTAAGTCTAGAAAATGCTGAATACTTCATCCTCTCCTTAGAGCTGCACAGTGCACATTAAAGGCCCTGAGAAGTCCTGCAGTTAAGAAACTTGCTCAAAAGGGCAAAGGACTTGAATAGACATTTCTCCAAAAGAGACATACAAGCATATGAAAAGATGTTCAATATCACTAATCATCATGAAAATGGAAATCAAAACCACAATGAAATATTACCTCATATCTGTTAGGATTCCACTATTGAAAAAAAAAAAAGAGGTGTTGGCAAGTATGTGGAGAAACTGGAACCCCTGTGTACTGCTGTGAGAATGTAAAATGGTACGGCTACCATAGAAAGCAGTATGGAGGTTCCTCAAAAAATTAAAAATAGAATTACTGGAGCGCCTGGCTGGTTCAGTCCATAGAGCATGCGACTCTTGATCTTGGGGTCCTGAGTTTGAGCCCCACATCGGGGGCAGAGTTTACTTTAAAAAAAATTGAATTACTACATGATTCAGCAATCCCACTTCTGGTATATATCCAAAATAATTGAAAACAGGATCTCGAAGAGACAATTATACACCCATGTTCACTGCAGCGTTACTCCCAAGAGCCAAGAGCTGAAAGCAACCTAAATGTTCATAAAAAGATTTTTTAAAATGTGGTATGTAAAAAAAAAATGTGGTATATACATACAATGGATTATCAGCCTTTAAAAAGGAAATCCTGTCATAAGCTACACCATGGACAAAACTTAAAGACATTTTGCTAAGTGAAATAAGCCAGTCACAAAAAGACAATTGTATGATTCCACTTCTATGAGGTATATAAAGCAGTCAAACTCTTAGAAACAGAAAGTAGAGTGGTGATTTGTGGGAGGCAAGGGTAGGGGGTGTTCAATGGGTATAGAGTTTCAGTTCTACAAGATGAAAAAGTTTTAGAGATCTATTACACAACAGTGTGCACACAGTTAACGCTACTGTACTGTACACTTAGAAATAGGTGAGATGGGGGCGCCTGGGTGGCTCAGTCAGTTAAGCGTCTGCCTTCAGCTCAGGTCATGATCCCAGGGTCCTGGGATTGAGCCCCGGGTTGGGCTCCCCAGGGCTCCCTGCTCAGTGGGAAGTCTGCTTCTCCCTCTCCTTCTGCCCCTCCTCACAACCCCACCCCACTCGTGTTTGCTTTTTCTCTCTCACTCGCTCTGTCAAATAAATAAAATCTTTAAAAAAAAATAGTTGAGGGCGCCTGGGTGGCTCAGTTGGTTAAGCGACTGCCTTCGGCTCAGGTCATGATCCCGGAGTCCTGGGATCGAGTCCCACATCGGGCTCCCGGCTCGGCGGGGAGCCTGCTTCTCCCTCTGACCCTATCCCCTCTCATGCTGTTTCTCTCTCTCTGTCAAATAAATAAATAAACAAAATCTTTAAAAAAAAAAAATAGTTGAGATGATACATTGAATATTAAACTTGTTATTCATTTCAGCCCTTCATTTGCTCCTGAGGCCAGGAAATCTTGTTTCCAGGCAGGGGTCCAATCTTCCTGCTATCCCAGGTTAATGCTGTTGTCACAACCATGGGGTCTGACACCTTTGGGGAGGGGCAGAAAAGAGGCCAGTTAAAGTGGACATCTGTTGGCAACTGCTCAACTTACAGTAATCTCTTACATGCCGCCCCTCCATCATGGTAGACCCTCATCAGTCATGTCTGCACCACATGCCATCCCACATATGCACACACAGACAGACAGACACACGCACACACACCAGGACCAAGGGTAAACACCAAGCTACTGTGCTAATCAAGTTCTCACCCAGGACTCTGGATTTGGGATTAAGGTTCTAGCCCAATCTGGTATCTTGAAAGTAAAGGATCAAGAGATATAAATGTGGGAACTGTTGGATGGCCCCCTATTTACCATCTACCTTGTTGCCTAAAAAAGGGAGAAACAGATCTATGGCGAGAGCTGAAACCCTTCCCATCCCAGTAGTTCTGGGCCAGCTGCATACCTGCCCTCAGTTTCCATGAGACACCCAATCTGAGGCCCTGACATTCCACAAGTCCAGAGACCACCATTCACAAGCTGGAGTTCTGCCTAAGCAGTGGCCCTGCCCCTAAACCCTTATAAAGCCTTTTTATTGTTCAAAGGATCTCAAGGCGGTTTCTATAACCTGCAACTAAAGGATCCTACAGCGCCAGCTAGCTGTATTTCTCCCTATTGCTTATGCCCTCCTTGGGCTTCTGACAGGGGAATTTGCTATGGTGTTTCTGAAAAGCACTCCAACCTTCCCTGCTTCTCCGCCTTTGCCCCTCCTAACCTTCCCACCTACAATCCTTTCCACTTCCTCTATTTATCCAACTCTACCCATTCTTCAACATCCAGTTCAAATGTCTCCCCTGCTCATGAAACCGAAACCTTCCATCATCTTCCCTCCCACCCTCAAACTTCCATAGTGCTTTGTCCGGATTTTCTTGATAGCACTTCCACATTCCACCTCGTAATACAGACATGTCTTTACTCCATCACTCAACTGTCTGCTTCTTGAGAACAGGACCACTCTCATCTTCCTGTCCTGCACCACACCCAGGGCAGTGCCTTGCACATAAGCAAAGGCTATAAAATATATATGTACATATGACTCTATGGAAGAATAGTACTTTTTATGTTGTCTCATCCCTCCATCAAACCATAAGCATAGTGAGGGCAGGAATTCAATCATAAATTCATCTTTGGAACCCTGCAGTCCCATGGCCATGTTATAGGCATTCAAACACTTGCTGACTCAATGACCTAAAAGAGAAGATACTAGAATCCTTTCACCCTTCTGCCCTTTGGCCCCATCACATGCAGTCTCCACCTCTCCAAACCCGACTCCTCCATATTTAGGTCACTAGTGTTTTCTCAGTGACTTAAGCAACACTTACTGAGTTGCTTCCATCAAAGGTAATGGTTGTGGGTGGAAGGAGAAGAGAGGATGGTATTCAGAATTATCCCTAAAATCTGCTGGGGTAGAGATCCATGACAACTTTCTGGCTCTTTCTCCGACCATGTGAGAGGGATGGGACACTCTGGATGGTAAGAAGGGAGGCCGGAGAGACAATTCTTGTAAGGACAGGGTGTGGCAGAAGAGATGGGGTAAAGTGTGTCAGCAACACAAAGGCCCAGACCTCTGCTCCTTCAGTTGTCCATTAATGCTTCCACAAGTTATTGAAAGCTGGCTATATTCACCAGAAATAAGGAAGCCAGGGACAAATCAACACACGTTCAGTAAGACCCTATTGGACACAGGTCCCTGTGCCAAGCCCTGGAGGACATGCTTAGTTGTGGACTGACAACTAGAATCCTACAAACGCACTGGAGATGGGGGAAAAGAATGAAAACACATACAAACACACTGGAGATGGGGGAAAAGAATGAAAACAGATGAAAGGCTGATGAGATCCATCACCCGCCCAGCTCCACTCAGTACCTGGTGAGCATCTCCCGACGGGATGATGTAGGCCTGGATTGGTTCTGCCACATACTCGGTGTTCCTCATGGCTTGTCTCAGCTGCCAAAGCAGCTCGGAGGTGATCTTTGGAGCCATTCCGCCGTCTGCAACAACAGGAGAGTTAGTTCCAAAACCAGCCTGCCCCATGCAACTCAATGACTAGTTCAAAGGGAGCCCTAGAGATCACCTATAAATTGTTTTGTAGTGTACTGTTGCATCTATTAAAGTTCATTTACCCAATTACGTATTCCCCCCCACTTTTTTTTTTTTACTATAAACAAAGATAAATCTCCTCCTTGCTCTGCTCTCTCTCATTCTGTCTCTCTCTCTCAAATAAATAAATAAAATCTTAAAAAAAATTACAGAAGATATATAGATTATTCTTATTTAAAATTCTGTATGTGCATATGCACAGAGAAGTTTCTAGAAGGCCAGTCACCCAAGTGTGGATCGGAGGAGAGGGAGAAACAGACTCCTCGCTGAACAGGGAGCCCAATGCGAGGCTCAATTCCAGGACCCCGGGATCATGACCTGAGCAGAAGGCAGACGCTTAACCGACTGAGCCACCCAGGCACCCTTGGAATGATTTTTATTTTCTTTTTCTGGTGTCTTACTGCTTAAGTTTGACTGCATTAAAAGAGGTGTGTTTTACATTTTTGTTAAATAGCCAACCACTGATTAGGAGTAGAAAGGTCAATCCACTAAAAATCAAAGTCAAAGTCATGTGCTCTGGTGAATACCTACTATCAACTGAGGGCGTGCAACCTCAAGGAGAAGGGGATCGGGGCCTTAGTGGTCTGTGTTCACCACTCTAAAATATGGTGGGAGCAGAGTAGATCCAGGATTTTCGGACTGAGCCCTGAAAAAGTCACAGGGGTCCCTAGGAGTCTATCCCAGTAAAGCTAGACTTTTTGGGGATAGAGTCACCAGCTCCAGAAAATACAAAATAGAAACAGAAATATGAAAATCATTAAAAAGAAAATGATAAATGTAGTCTTACTAGAAATTCTTAAACTTTTACTAATTTCTATGTACTCAACAAGAGCATTGCCTCCTAGTGAGTACAGAAGACTTTCTATGTGATAAAGGCACAGATGATGCAAGTTGACCTTCAAATCATTTTTGTTGGTTCTTCAAAAAACCTTTTCCAGGGGCGCCTGGGTGGCTCAGTCGTTAAGCGTCTGCCTTCGGCTCAGGTCATGGTCCCAGGGTCCTGGGATCGAGCCCCACATCGGGCTCCCTGCTCGGCGGGAAGCCTGCTTCTCCCTCTCCCACTCCCGCTGCTTGTGTTCCCTCTCTCGCTGTATCTCTGTCTGTCAAATAAATAAAAAATCTTTAAAAAAAAAAAACCTTTTCCAAAAAAATATTGATATCAGCGAACAGTTCTGATAAATCATACTGTATGGTAACTACAGATAAATGAATACATAAGGACTATCTCTAGCTACAGTCCCATGGGTATATAACAAAACAACTTCACAAAAAGCCAATTATAAAACAGTGACCATACATATTTTCCTATATCCCATACAGTAGCACAAAACTATACTATTAGAATTCAGGTAGAATAATGACTTTTTCCAGCTCATTTTTTAAACAGATTTTATTTTTTTGAAAGAGTTACAGATTCACAGTAAAATTGAGCAGAAAATACAGAGAGTGCCCATATACCTCCCTTTTCCCAACATACCCACAGCCTCCCCCACAATCAAGACCCCCACCTATGGAGCTAGAGAGCATTATGCTAAGTGAAATATGTCAGTCAGAGAAAGACAAATACCATATGATTTTACTCATATGTGGAATTTAAGAAACAAAACAAACGAACATGGGTAGGGTGGGGAAGGAGAGGAAAACGAAGGAACAGACTGGTAACTACAGAGAACTGATGGTTACCAGAGGGGAAGTGGGTGAGGGGATGGGGGATGGGGATTAAGTAGTGCACTTACTGTGATGAGCATTGTACACCTGAAACTAATAGCACGTTATATGTTAACTAACTGGAGTTTAAATAAAAACTTGAAAAAAAAATAAAATAAATTATTTTAAAAAGATCCCTCGCCAGAGTGGTGTATTTGTTATTACTGATGAACCTACACTGACACGTTATCATCCCCCTAAATCCACAGTTCATATTAGGATTCACTCTTGGTGTGGTACATTCCATAGGTTCTGACAATCGCAAAATGTCATGTATCCAATATACAGTATCATACGAAATAGCTTAATAGTTTTCATTGCCCTAAAAATCCTCTCTGCTCAGTCTATTTATCCCTCCTCTCACTGTCCCCAACACCTGAAAATGACTGATCTTGTTACTGTCTTCATACTTTTGCCTTTTCCAGAAAGTCCAACAGCTGGAATCACAGAAGTACACAGCCTTTTCAGATTGGCTTCTTTCACTAAGCAATATGTATTTAAGGTTCTTTTGTGGCTTTTCATGGCTTGAGAGCTCATTTCTTTTCAGTGATGAATAACAGTCCATTGACTGGGTATACCACAGTTTATTTATACATTCATTTACTGAAGGTCTTCTTGGTTACTTCCAAGTTTTGGCCATTATGTATGAAGCTGCTATAAACATCCATGTGCAGGTTTTTGTGTGGACCTAAGTTTTCAACTCCTTTGGGTAAATACCAAGGAACATGACCACTGGATCATAAGGTAAGAATATATTTAGTTTTGTAAGGAACTGCCAAACTGTCTTCCAAAGTGGCTGCACCATTCTGCATTCCTACCATTAATGAATGACAGGTCCTATTGCTCCACTTCCTCACCAGCATTCAGATTTTGCCAACTCATTTTTTTAAACAAATAAAAATACTTTACTTAACCAAAAGCATGCTAACATACAGTGCTGTAAGTAACACAGAGTTACACTGGGGCCATTACACTACCAGTTATCTTCAAGGATTGATACCCTGACTCACTGTAGCTTGAACTCTGCTAGGTATGGATCTTTTTTAGTTTCTTTCTCTTCAACATTTTCATCTGCTTCTTCTCCATCATTACCAGCATCTGGGGCTACAGAAGTCTCAGTCATGATGGTCACCTCCCACAGATTCCCCTATGAGGTACCATACTGATCTTGGGACTCACTGAAAAAGTGCCCCATTCTTAATTTGCAAGGGTAGCTTCAACCACTAGCCTCAGAACTCCATCTCAGAGTCTCCAAAGGACAGACGTACTTAAAAGACAGAGTCACGGGAAAGGGTCCTAGTCACAATTCAACCATGCCCATGTTCCTTGCATTATAGCTGCTTCTGAATACTTTACAGAGGAGCATCCTCTCCTTTTGTCTAATGTACTGAACCTATAATTTCTCATCTAAGAAAGAGAGATCACAATTATCTTATCCAACCTAAGTTTATATGTCAACACCTCCAACTAGCTTCAAAATAAAGCCCATTGTGATCTCATAAGCTTGCCAGCATCTGAAACCTTTTTAGGACATTTCCAGGGGTTTCAAACCAAATTTCTAAGCAAGTTAACAGTATTAAAGAGGGCACGTACTGCATGGAGCACTGGGTGTTATACGCAAACAATGAATCACAGAACACTACATCAAAAACTAATGATGTAATGTATGGTGATTAACATAACATAATAAAATAAAATAAAATAAATAAATAAATAATAAATTTAAAAAAAAGAGTCAAGCCAAAATGTAGACTTCCTCTGGAGCAGTATTTCAACCCTGATTACAAAATAGAACTACCTGGGGGACTTCTAATTTAATTAGTCTGGAGTACAGCCTGGGCATCTGGAATCTTAAAAAGCAAATATATGATAGAAGCCAATGTATTTTCTATCAAGATCATTAATTTCCTTATAGAATTTGGCTTCTATTTGGGCACATTCTGACGTAAGGAATTCGATGGCACTGACTGGGAGTTCACAGCACTGACTATAGTATGTATCAACATTATCAGTCACTGACTTCATCAATGAAGCCAACAGAACCAACGGCAAGCCCAAAATCCTCAATTACAAACCGAAAACCATCAAAGGTGACACGGAACTGGTCAAAGGCATCCTCTGGCTCCTGGGCACCAGAACCTGCGTCCTCACCACCACATTCTGGCCTTCCTCACCGTCTCCTGCCTCACCATCACCTTCCTCCTCTTGACTGGCCTTACTCTAAACAGGGGCATTTCACACTTTCCCAAACAATGCCGCCTGCCATCACCGCTGCCCCTGCTCCCTCCTCCTCCATGCCCTTCACATTTGGCTGGCCACCTGGGTCAGAGGCAGCCACTTCTTTGTCGCCCATATGAGACACAAAGAAAGAACTCGCAAGACCACAACCTGCAGGTAGGACGTGGTAAGCGGCAGCAGCATCCACAGCAAAGGTGAAGAAGACAGTGACGGGCAATGGCCAGAGCAATCGGCTGTGGCCCTGGAGAGAGCTTCCACCGAGGTGGTGACAACGCCCAAAGATGGCGGGGGCAGCTGTAGCCACAAGCACAAGAGGCCGTGAAAGTGACTGACTGGGTGAGCAGCTAGCTGACGAGGGGACAAAGCTGATATAACTACAAGAAGCAGCCAAGAGACAGATGAGAGTCTTACAGGGATCAAATGGGTTACCATGTGCAAAGCACTTAGAAACAGTGCCTGGCACATAGGAAATGTTATGTGTGTTCAATGCATAGAGTTAGACACACAGTTAACTAGCCATGAAAGCAAAGTGATAAATAGTGCAACAGGTATATATATTGCTTCTCCTTAAGACAGGGACATGTCATCCTCATTCCTGAATCCAGGTATCTAGCCCGCCACCTAAACCTACGTATACTCACTCAAAGATGACTGGGGGAATGTCCCACCTTCGTGTCATGATCTCTTCAGACTCAATATAATCAACAGTAATGAATCTTCAGTGAAAGAAGAGAGCTAGGCTATTAGACGACGTCGTATTACAGCATCTGCTCATTCCACATTCCATGACTTTCAGAAATTTAGAAGCAGCCAAGAGCTAATCAGGGTGTGCAGGGAAGTAGGAGGCCAAGAACAACAAGCCTAGTCCATGATGTAACATTAGCCCATACGCTGCCAGGTATTTTTAAATCATGCTTTAAAGAGAATGACTCATTTCAAAGTCTCTTGCATATGTGGGCCGGCTTTCAGAAATAAGTTCCGAAACCTTCAGCCTTTATCATAAACAAAACTTTTCACTGCTTAGAAGTGCATGAAAAGCACACCGTATTTACCTCACTGGGTGGGTAGGAGAATTCAATTTAAAACAACATGTGTGAAAGCACCATGCACAGCATCTGGTACATATAAAAGCTCAAGAAATATTATCTGAATCTGGATCTGCAGCACCAGCTGGGTTTCTAACATGCCTTGTTATAAGCCTAGAAGGGGCTGGTTTACTCCAATTTCAGCATCTTAACACACGCATAGATGCCAGGCTGCTCTTCCAGCATCAATAGCTTTAGAGACAGTGGTCTGTTTCTCTCTCTCACTGCTGAGCTAGGACCAAGGGCTTTACACACATTAGTGGTTAATTCTCAAAATAACCCTCCCAAGGGAGGTTTCAGTATTCCCATTTTACAGATAAAGAAACAAGAGTTAAATACTGGCCCCAGCCAACTGGATTATCAAGCACCAGGACCCAATATCTATCCAACTCCCAAGTCTATGCTCTATTATACCATATTATCTAGAGGACATGACAGAGGCTCTCTTAAAATATCCTAAGACCAATGGAATCAAAACAAGTGGATTCCACTTTCCAGTTGGATCTGCAACCTCAGACAACAGATGTACCCTGAACCTCTATTTCTTCATACAAACTAAACAGAAGTTCTCTTTAAATTCTACATTTGATAATTCTATCACTGTTTACCTTTCCTTACTTTTTTCCCCTTCCTTCTTCCTTCTTCCTCTCCTCCCTCCTAATATGGCCCAATGTTGGATATCTGTATTTTTAAAGAAAAGGGACCTAACTGCATGCAATTATAGCATTATTCTTCCAAAGAGAGACCAGTCATGATTTATAAACTTCAGGTAATCAATTTTTTTAGTCAACTAAAAGAAAATGCTCTGGTTCTCCTGGGTGGCCTACAGAAAAGCACTAGCTTTCAAGGGATAGAAATACAGTAATATACCACTTTTCAGAATTCAGGTTTCTGGCAACCCAACAATACAAATAACCAGTTCTGGGAAGAGAGCATGGTTCCAGAAATTTTCCCAAAAAAGATTTTCCTGAATGCATAATTTATACAGCAGAGTAATATACTCTTAACTTTTCTCTTTTCAAAATCTTATGACAAAAATTGAAAGCCAACCTCTAAGGTAATCAATAAAAGTTTACATTAGAGATGAGAAAAACTAGAATTGGGCTTTTGGGGGGGTGGGTAGCGTGTGCATGAGGCGGGAGAAGGAGAGAGAGACTCTTAAGCCCGGAGGCTGATGCAGGGCTTGATCTCACAAGCCCTGAGATCATGACCTGAGCCAAAATCAAGAGTGGGAAACTTAACCGACTGAGCCACCCAGGCAACCCCTACACCCTAGAATAGCGCATTTTCAGTAATAACCTATCTCCTCCACCACCACTGCCCAAACCCCAGAAATAGGACATACAAAAATTATAATTCTCTAACTTACTACCTAAAAAAAGTGGTAAATATACAAATAGTAACCAACTACCCAGAACCCAAAGGACAAAATGGTCTTTAATTTCCAGATACATGTCCCCTTAGTCCCAGCCATGAGCAATTATTAATCCTTTACCCTCTATTCTCTCCCAACTTGGGGTTAGGGTACAGGAACCTAAAATTCTTTTGAGACATTCCATCTAATTAATAAGCAAAATATTACCTCTTTCCACACCTGGGTCTCCTGAGTGTGTCACCTCGTTAGGCTCAATTATTCTTAAATTTTTCAGCTGAAAATCCTGATGATTCGCCCTTAAGAAGAGAAAGAAGAGGATATTGCAGACTTTGACCATAGGAAACGTGGCAAGGCTTAGTTAGCAAGTATATCTACTTGCCTTAGCAATTTTCCTTCGTGACTCAGAAGGACTCTCACCCCAGTATCATAACGAAATAAGTAGAAGTTTCAGATAAAACTTGCAGCTAAAACAGCACCATGGTAGGCAAACCTTCTCAGATCTAACCTCTAATTCTTGAATTCTCTTCAGCTATGTCTAATCTCCTAACTAGTCTAAAAAGATTTTATTTGCAATGACTGTATTTTTCACATGTATAAATTCTTTTGGTTCTTTTTAAATCTGCCTGCTCTTTCTTCACGGTGTCCCATTCTTTCACTATGGTTTCTATTCCTTCTCTTAGTTTTAATTATTTGGGGCCTTTATTTTAAAATTCATTTCAGACTTCCCATTAGAAGGTCTTGGGATAGTAATCTTCAAGTCTGCTGGGTCTGCTGGCTCCCCCTCAGTAAGTTATTCCTTATTTGTTTTGTAATCTTTTATTAAGAGCTTATCTTCAGTAGAGACTACTTTATGTATGAAAATTAGTCTCTTTGCTAACAGATGATATTTTAGCAAAGTCCTAAAAAAAAAAAGTGAGGGATCAAGCCATGTGAATGTCTAAGAAAAGAACGTTCCAGAAAAGGGGAATTTTAAGTGCAAAGGCCCTAAGGCAGGAGTATGCCTGGTATACATCAGAGAAAGCAAGGAGGCCAGTGTGTTGGCAGGTGGGGAGATACGTGGTTAGCAGACAAGATCAGAGAGGCAACAAGGAGCCTGTAATAGGTTATACAAAGGGTTTGGATTTTATTCAGTTATGAACTTAAAAGTAATTCTGTTATAATTTTACATTTTTATGTGTTAGTAGAGGGAGAAGAGCCCGCATTAGCTCCATCTACCACACAGAGAACCAGAAGACCAGACATTTTCACTAATCACTCCAGGCCTATTCTCAGAAGGAGAATTTAATTTTGTTGGACAGAATGGGATGTTCTTTACTGAGGGAACCATATATTCTTTCATTAAAAAGTAAGACATATCGGGCGCCTGGGTGGCTCAGTTGGTTAAGCGACTGCCTTCGGCTCAGGTCATGATCCTGGAGTCCCAGGATCGAGTCCCGCATCGGGCTCCCTGCTCGGCAGGGAGCCTGCTTCTCCCTCTGACCCTCCCCCCTCTCATGTGCTCTCCTCTCTCATTCTCTCCGTCTCAAATAAATAAATAAAATCTTTAAAAATAAATAAATAAATAAAAAGTAAGACATATCAATATTTCTTATAAATTAAGTGCAAATATCCTCAAGAAAATACTAGCAAAACTGAATCCAGTAACATATAAAAAGGATCATACACCATCACCAAATGGGATTTATCCCAGGAATGCAAGATTGGTTCAACATACAAAAATTAATGTGATACACAATTATCAATGGAATAAAGAATAAAAACTACATGACCACCTCAACAGACAGAGAAAAGGCACTTTGACGAAATCCAACACCTCTTCATGATAAAAGAACTCCGTAAACCAGAAGAGAAATTCCTCAACCTGATCAAGAATACTACAAAAATCTGGGCGCCTGGGTGGCTCAGATGGTTAAGCGTCTGCCTTCTGCTCAGGTCATGATCCCAGGGTCCTGGGATCGAGTCCCACATCGGGCTCCCGGCTCAGCGGGGAGCCTGCTTCTCCCTCTGACCCTCTCCCCTCTCATGCTGTTTCTCGCTCGCTTGCTCTCTAAAAAATAAATAAAATCTTTAAAAAAAAAAAGAATACTACAAAAATCCCCAGCTAACATCATCTTTAATGTTAAAAGGCTGAATGTTTTCCCCCTAAGATCAAGAACAAGACAGAGATGTCCAATCTTGCTACTTCAGTCAACATTGTACTGGAGGTTCTATCCAGGGCAATTAGGCAAAAATTGAAATAGAAGGCAACTAGATTAGAAAAGAAGTAAAATTACCTCTACTTGCAAAGGGCATTATCTTCAGTATAGAAAATCTTAAAGAATCTACACCAAAAAATTAGAACCAACAAGCTCATCAAGACTGCAGGATACAAAATCAATATATAATATAAATTGTTTTTCTATATACTTAAAATGAACAATCCAAAAATGAAATTAAGAAAAGTTCACTTACAATAGCATCAAAAGAATCAGTACCTAGGAATAAATTTAACAAAATAGATGAAAAACTTATATTCTGAAAACTACAAAACATTGTTGAAAGAAATTAAAGAAGACCTAAATAAATGGAAAGACAGTCCACGTTCATTGATTAGAAGACTCAATATTGTTAAAATGGCAGTACTCCCCAAAATAATCTGGAGGCAATCCCTATCAAATTTCAGCTAGCTTTATATGCAGAAATTGACAAGCAGATCCTAAAATTCACATGAAAATGCAATCCAGAACAGCCAAATCAATCTTGAAAAAGAACAAAGTTGGAGGATTCATCCTTCCTGACGTCAAAACTAATAAAACTACAGTAATCAAGACAGTGTGAGGGGCACCTGGGTGGCTCAGATGGTTGAGCGTCAGGTCATGATCCCAGGGTCCTGGGATCAAGCCCCATGTCCGGCTCCTGGCTCAGCGGGGAGCCTGCTTCTCCCTCTGCCTCTCCCCCTGTTCATGCTGTCTCTCTATCTCTGTGTCTCGAATGAATAAATAAAATCTTTAAAAAAAAAAGAGAGTGTGATATTGGCATAAGGACAGACTTAGAGATCAATGAAACAGTTCAGAAATAAACCTCACATTTACTGTCAATTTTTGACAATGGTGCCAAAACTATTCAATGGAGGAAAAAAAAAAATAAATAGTCTCTTCAACAAATAATGCTGGGACAACCAGATATCCACATGAAAAAGAATGAAGCTGAACCTTTACCCTCACATCATAAATAAAAATTAACTCAAAATGGATCATAAACATAAATGTTTTCTTAGAAGAATAGACACAAATCTGCCTGATCTTGGAGTGGGCAATGATTTCTTAGATATGACATCAAAAGCATATGCAACCAAAGAAAACAGATACACTGGACTTCATTAAAGACTTCTGTACAAGCACCTGTGTGGCTCAGTCGGTTAAGCGACTGCCTTCAGCTCAGGTCATGATCCCAGGGTCCTGGGATCAAATCCACGTCGGGCTCCCTGCTCAGCGGGGAGCCTGCTTCTCCCTCTCCTTCTGCCTGCCACTCCCCCTGCTTGTGCTCTCTATCTCTCTGACATATAAATAAATAAAATCTTTAAAAAATAAAAAAAAAATAGACTTCTGTACTTCAAAGGATACCATCAAAAAAGTGAAAAGACAAGAAAAAAATGAGAGAAAATGTTTGCAACTCGTATCTGGTAAGAGTCTAACATCCAGAGTATATCAAAAGCTATTACAACTCAACAATAAAAAGACCACCCAATTTTAAAATGGTCAAGGGCATCTGAATAGACATTTCTGAATAGACATTTCTCCAAAGAAGATAAACAAATGGCCAATGAGCACATGAAAAGATTTTCAACATCTTTATCCATTAGGGAAATGCAAATCAAAACCACAATGAGATATAATTTCACATCCACTAGGAAAGTTATAATAAAAAAAAAAAACAGACAGTAACAAGTATGGGTAAGGAGGTGGAAAAAAGTGGAACCGTCAAACATTGCTGGTGGGAATATAAAATGGTGTAGTGACTTTGGAAAACAATTCAGCGTTCCTCAAAACATTAAATAAAGAATTATCCTATGACCCAGAAATTCCACTAGGTATGCGAAATTTAAAACATTAAGTCCACATAAAAACTTATATACAAATGTTCATGGCATATTCATAATATCCAAAAAGTAGAAACATCCCAAATGTTCATCAACTGATGAAAGGATAAATAAGTGGCCTATCCATACAATAGAATATTACTTGGCAATAAAAAGGAATCAAGTAATGATAACATGCTACAAGATAGCGAACTCTGAAAACATTTTATGCTAAATGAAAAAAGCCAGTCACAGAAAACCATATATTGTATGAATCTACATGCAATGTCCAGAAGAGGCAAATCCATAGAGACAGAAAGTAACTGGCCATTGCCTAGAGCTAGAGTGAAGCTGGGGGGAAATGAGGAGTGACTGCTAACGTGTACAGGGTTTCTTTGGGCAGGGGGAGAAAGATGTTTTGAAAACTGATGGTGGTGATGGTTGTACAACTCTAACAAATACTCTAAAAGCCCCTGAAATGTATGTTTTAAAAAGGTGAATTGTGTGGTACATGAATTATATCTCAAGAAAGCTGTTACAATACTTTACAAAGTAAGAAACCTCTTTTTTTTGGACAGAGATCCATGGAACATTGTCACTGGCTTTCCTTTGACTTCATATACCTGTTGACAAGATGGTGAGCCAAGGAAGTCAGTTTCTCTGTATGTTCGGAGTTAATTGGTCCCAGTGACTAATTAAGACACAGGCAAGACAGTTGGAGGGAAATTATTCAGAAGTAGCTCTATTCATTCACTTTACAAGAGAACAAAGATGACTTGCCACAGGCCATACACCTCAGCTGCAAAGCCAAGACAAGAAATCAGGTCTGACACGTGATGCTCATGGGAGAATTTGAATTCAAGCTCTCTCCCTTAGCATCACTACCTCTACCTTCCTATCAAGATCAAAGGGGCCATGAAGCAGCTAAACATTATAGTTGTTCCGCTCCGGTCCTACCCTGGGCTCTGCAGAATCCAAGATCCGGCCGCCCTTCACTTACTTGAACAGATACATTCGCAGGCTCTCAATTGAAGCAGGGCTACCATTTAAATGTTAGAGCTACAATGTACCTTAGGGACCATCCAACTCAGCTCCCTCCTCTAGACAAAGAAACAGAAACAGATCAAACAACTTGCTGGAAGCCTCACAGCTAGCTGGTGACAGAGCTAGTCTAGAACTACAGTCCAGGCCTCCCAACTGCCAGCACAGTGCTCTTCCCCTTTCCAGGGCTTCTTCAGCCTACACCTTCTCAACGTCATGATGTGCCATGTGCCAGGGGGTGGGTCGGGGTAAGAAGCATGCAGAGAACTTCCTGTTCAATCTTTGCATAAGATGGGAAGGGTACATCTTTCTCTGTCTCTCTTTTTAAAGAAATCCCAGCAGGGTTGTGCTTATCATCCCCCTTTCCCTGGTCCATGATGAGAAACATACACATCTATCACTCGGGACAGGGCAAAACAAGGACCACGTTGCTCAATCACACCTCAGGAGTTCAGATAACGGTAGACTGAAACAAGTTATAGGGTGTAGTGGGAAATGTGGTCTTTTCCCACCCCAAATCTATCCCTCCCTCTTTTGGTCAAAGCACAATGGTTTCCATCTGAGACTGTCTTGTCTCCATTTTCAGTCCAGAGTTGGGATGAATCTCATCCCCTAACCCACCAAGTTCTGGGACCCAATCTATCCCTGTGGCCACGACTGGTTCAGGAATAAACATAAGGTCAAGTCAGCCCAGGAATCAGATCTGGGATTTGTGCTCCAACCATTAGGAAAGAGGGCTCTATTTCTGCTGGGGCTGCCAGCACAGAATGGTCATACCTCCCAGAAGGAAAGTTTGCCTTAGAACGAAGCCTTAAGAAATCAGAGCCAAGAGATGCAAAAAAAGAGGCCAAGTCTGATGCCAGTGTTGGTCTCCTGGACTCAGTTGCACTAGAAGCCAGCTCAACCCCTTTTTACCTAAGTCAATTTTACCTGAACTTCAATAAGTTCTCATGTTTACACTGAATAGCACTTAAATTCTGCCACTAGGGGAAGGGCCTGGGGCAAATGGCCCTTCTCAGCCTCTCAGCTGCCTTCTGTGTGTGATAAGGAGGCTCTGCCAGTTGATGCCAACAGACCCTTCTGCCCCCAAAATGATGTGATTCTATAAATCTAATCTTGGTCCTCAAAGCTACTCATGTGCCTAGGACCTAATTCATCATTATCCACTTGCCTAACCCCATTGCCAGCACTTAACATAGGGGCAACTCCTTCCACACTAGGTTTGCCACACCTCCCCACATCCTTACACCAAGATAGGTCTGGTTCTCTACTCATCCCCAACCTGACATAGCGAGGCCAAGGCCAGGTCAAGGTCAGCTTGGAATCTGTCCACTCACAATCACAAGTACAAGCCATGGTCTGTGTTCAGCAAGGGAGCCCGGCCATGCTGCCAAGTGTATTCATTCAAATCTCAACGGGGTGAGATCCCTGATCCCATGCGGACCCCTGATCCCATGCGGATCGCCAGGGATTCTGGCTTCCAGCCTTTGTGATCTCCAAACATTTCTCAGTCTCCCACTTTGTTAGCTACTGTAATAAGTACACCCTAGTTGTGGGTGGAGTATAGGCTGAAATGTGTTTGAGACCAGGAGATTATCCTTCCCACCTCCCTACCCCCAGGGACAGCCCAGGACAGGTTACTGGTGGGATCTTCCTAGAGATTATGCCAAAGTATTCCCTTATAGACAGCCTCTGAAACCATGTGGGTGGGGATGGGCCCGCAGGTGCCTATCTTCCTGGCCATGGCAGATCAATAAGGCGAACTGCTGGTGTATTGTCAAGGTTGTAATCTGAAGATTATATTCCACGGGAAGAGGGGCGAGGGCAGGGGCTCACCCACTTCCCCGGACAACCGGAGGCGCCTGGAGGGACCAACTTCCTGCAACAGCGGGGACCTTCCTGCCAGGCCAGGGGGAGAAGTGGGACACGGCCACCGCCCCTCGGGCAGAGAGCGGCAGCTCGGCGGGCACAGGCATCCGGGGGCCGGGATTGGGCTCCCAGAGGATGCCCGCGGCCCTCCTGAAACGAACCGGAACTTGCCCGGCTGCATGGCCCCCTCCCCCTGCTCCCGCTCAGGGGGCTCCCGCAAGCCGGAGCCCTCTCCAGACTGTGATGGGCCGCCTGCCGCTTCTCCCCCTCTCGTTCCTGCCCTCCGGGGTGCAACATGCTCGTCCGGGCCCCAGGGATCGCGCACTGCCCAGAAGCCGGCTCCCCGGCAGAGTCCCTCACCTTACTCGCGGTGCCTTTCTGGAGGCTGCCATTCGGCGGTGACGTGCCCCGACCCACGTCAGGGGAGCGCAGACCAGCTGATCACCCTGGGAAGAGCAGGAAGGAGCGAGGCCGGCGCGCACGCTGCAAGCGCGCGAGCCGAGCGGCCACGCCCCCTTCTGTGGCGTGCGCTCGCGCCGCGGCCCCGCCCACCCGCAGGCCCCGCCCACCAGCGCGGCGCTCCCGGGGGGTCGTCAGGGAGGCGGGAAGCTGCAGGCGGGTCTGCTTTCCACCCCAGCAGGCTTTGCCGCGGCGCACCATTTCTGTTCATTTTTCTCACTGTTCCCCAAAGAGCAAAAAGGGCCTTTGCCGGCTGAAAGGGTTGTGGCCCGAAGAGCTGCCCTCCAGGGAGGTTCCGGCCTTGAGGAGGGCAGAGAGGAGAGAGACGAAGCCAGTTCTGATAGTACTTCAGCAGGGTCTCACTTCCTGAGGCTTTAGAGATGTCCCTCAAAATCACTTCCCCAGGCAACGTCCAAATCCAGCTGGCCACTCCACTTGGAGAGCTAACAAGCCCTTCAAACTTAACATGTCTGAACCGCGCTCCCGGCCCAAAGCAACAAAACAAAACTGCTCCACCAGTCTTGGCCATCCCAGTCAGTGGCTACTCCATTCTTTCAGGATGCTCAGGCCAAAATCTTGGAGTCATCCCTGCCCTCTTCGTTCAAACACCGCATCCAGTCGGTCAGAAAATCGTGTTGACCTGTTTTTAAAATAAATCCCTGGGCGCCTGGGTGGCTCAGTCGGTTAAGCGACTGCCTTCGGCTCAGGTCATGATCCTGGAGTCCCGGGATCGAGTCCCGCATCGGGCTCCCTGCTCAGCAGGGAGTCTGCTTCTCCCTCTGACCCTCCCCCCTCTCATGCTCTCTCTCTCTATCTCATTCTCTCTCTCAAATAAATAAATAAAATCTGGAAAAAAATAAAATAAATCCCTAATCCGACCCCTCTCACCCCCCGGCCCCCAACAGTCCCTATTCTGGTCTGGCGCACTTGTATGATTTCACCGGCCTCCCTACTGCGGGCGGCGCTGCACAACAGTCTGGCCTGAACACTACGGCCGCGGCAGCCCTGTCAGCTCTGGGATCCTGTTGCTACTCTGCTGAGCCCTTCTGATGGTTCCTCGTGTCACTCAAGCCAAAAGCTCTACTCGATCTGCCCCTAACCTCACTTCCTTCTTTTCTCACCTTGTTCACTCTGCTCCAGCTAAACTAGCCTCCTTGCTATCCTTGGAAAAACCAGGCACACTCGCCCCAGGGCCTTTGGACTTGCTCTTCCCGCAAATATTAGGGCTGTCTTCCTCACCTTTCTCTCACCTTTCCTTTGAGTCCTTGCTTACACATCACCTTCTCTCTTTAAAATTAAAAAAAAAAAATTATTTATTTATTTGAGAGAGAACAAGCAGGGAGAGGGGCAGAGGGAGAAGCAGACTCCCCGTTGAGCAGGGAGCCCGATGCGAGGCTCCATCCCAACACCCTGAGATCATGACCTGAGCTGAAGGCAGACGCTTAACCACTGAGCCACCCAGGCGCCTTATATACCACCTTCTCAAAGAGACCTTCTCTGACCACCCTATTTAAAATGCAACTCCACTCCCACTCCTAATCCCCTTTACCCTGCTGTATTTTTTCCATAGTGCTTATGACCTTCTACTACGATAAAAATTTACTTGTGTGTATTGTATTCTATCCCCTCTTGTACACACACACACACACACACACACACACACACAATAGCCATCAGTGCAGGAATTGTGTCTGTGTTGTTTAATGATGAACAATTCCTGCCGTGTAGTAGGTTCTCACTGCATATTTTCTGCATGAATGAATGCCCCTCGAATGTGCAGTCCTCAAGGGTAAGGGACCCTGGCGCTTAGAACAGCACCTGGCACAGAGTCAGCACTTCGGAAATATTTGCTAAGTGAAAGTAACCACATGTTTAAAGGTGACCTACACTTCTTGCTTTGACCTTGGTGAAGGCCTTAATACACCTTATCAAATAGGTCCTGCAGCCTGCAAGAACTCGAAGTTCTGGTTGTTATTCAGTAAGCATTTAGACAAGCTAAATTAGGCCCTGTAGAAAAAGTCTGAAAGAACTAAAAGATGTGGCGCCTTGGCAAGCAGCAGACAGCTGTTCCACATCCCCAAATTTATAGAGCCAAAAAGAGAGAGATTGTAAATAAAATGACTGGTTCCAGCCCACATCTGATAGATGGTGGGAAAGATCAAGTTGTAAGAGAAAAAAGGAAATGTCAGAGAGATGGATAAGGGGGGGCATAAAAGAAACAGGTATTTCGTAACCGCACTGCCGAGGAGGAGCCTGCTCAGCATTTACAGCATCTGGCTTTAGCAGAGAAAGAGAATACTTTGTGTTCCCTGGACTGGATTTGAATTCCGGTTTGCTGTCTAACAAGGCATCCCTCCCCCTCTTAAGCTTCTTTTGGGACAAGCTCAGAGAGAAGTTGTTGAGCCAAATTATCACAAAAGGTGAGAACACTGGGGTTATGTCAGGCTCTTCTGACTCTCCAGTCCTCACATGTCTGAAGAGGTGGTACAGTCACTAACATTTCCTGAGCGCTATGTGCCTGGCCCACAACAACCCAAGGAGTGGAGGACTGTTATCCTCATTTTACTGGTTAAGGGGACTGAGGTTTGCAGAGGTTAAGTCACTTGCCCAAAGTCCACAAGCTAGGCAGTGGTGGGGCTCTGTGGGCTACATTCAGGCAACAGGATGGATTCCTAGCCCCCAAGCTCTTAAACACAAAGGGGCCCTAGAGGTCATCTCATCCAATCTGCTAGTCCACACACCGGCAAGAGAGTAGTAGCCAGATTCATCATTCAAACTCAGACTGCATGGGCCTTAAATGTAGCCAGAAACATTAAGTGTGTAAAGACACATTATAGGTTGAATTGTGCCCCCTACATACACAATTCATATTTTGAAGCCCCAACCCCCAGTACCTCAAAATGTGATCGACTGTATTTGGAAATAGAACCTTTGCAGTTATAATTATTAAGATGAGGTCATACTGAAGTGCTGGACCCCTAATCCAATATGACTCGTATCCTTATAAAAAGGGGAAACTTGGACACAGACAGAACACCGCGTGACAATGAAGGCAGAGATCAGGGTGATGCATCTACAAGCCAAAGATTGCCAGCGAACCAGTGGAAGCTAGGAGAGGGGCATGGAAGAGATTCTCCTTCTCAACCCTCAGAAGGGACCAACCCCGCCTTGATCTTGGAGTTCCAGCCTCCAGAACTGTGAGAAAATACATTTCTGCTTAAGCCATCCAGTGTGTGGTAGTTTGTGACAAAAGCCCTAGGAAACAATACAAAATGAGTTCTAAATGTTCAAGCGTATGAATTGTGGGACTTATTTTGGCCACACGATACTCATCCATTCTCCTTCCGGTAACCATCCTTCTTTTTCCCTCGGAAGACCCATCCTTTCCTCCCTCCCTCACCCCTCATTCTCAATCTCTGTTATTCTGGTGAAACACTCGGATTCCAGGAGTCTTTCATGACCTGGGCGTAAGCTGCAGTGAAAACTCCGAGATTGCTATGGGATTAGGGCAACGCGGTTTTCATGGTGAGTGCCGGAACGGAGCTTTGTTCTCCTCTGCCAGGCGAAAACCTGGACGCATGTTCTCTGGAACTGTTGCCTTTATATGCAACATGTGAGTGGCACCAAAGTGCAGAAGGCAGAGCAAAAGGAGAGAGGAAGAGAAGCAGAAACGTCATAACGTTATTTGAGCCCTGAATCCTGCCATGCCTGAAACCAAATCTCCCCCTGGACTTTTCAAATGTCAGCCAAAAAATTTCCCTTTGTATTTAAGCCAGTTTGACATGGATTTTCTGTCACTTGCAATTAAAAGACTCCCTGAATCATTTAAGTAAGTTACATTCCATCTGTACAACTGAATGTTATGCATGAAGTAGATATAATTTTATTAATATTGATAATTAATCATGAACTAAGAAATGGAAAAAGCCGATTATAAAACAATGTAATATCCCATTTTTATAATCATATATGTACATATATCTCTATTAATATAGATACATTTTTTTTAGAATAAAAGGAGAAAGATCCACAGAATATTAACAATGCTTATTTTGAGGTGGCAGAATTTGGGTTGATCTTAATTTTGCTCTGCTTCTTTATTTTGAGATTGGTTTTGTTATTTTTAAAAAACTCAAAATACTACTCATTTCTCTGACCCTTTCTTCTTGAAAGATAGAATGAAAGACCTGTACCATTGTCCAAATCTGAGCATCACAAGCATAGTAGCCCTCCAATATTCACCTTAATAACTGTTTGATGGCCTGACCATTGATGTGGGGAAAGGAGCAACATCCCTTTTGATAAACCCCCAGATGAAAGGACTGAAAAAATAAAAATTCTTGTAGGATATCAAACAAAATTACAACTTCAGAGGAGGGTTTTAACCTTTTCAAACATTTCAATTTGCTCTAACAAAATTGATAACTATAGAACCAGTGATGAGTGAGGCTCTCATAAATTGTTACAATATGGCCTTATTTTTTGTAAAGTTAAACAAAAGATAGGCTTGTGGTTACACCCTAGAAAGGAATGGGAGAAGAAAAGCCAACTTTGGGGATTGTAGAGTCTGCCAAAACAATGTACTGTAAATTAAGGGTGGGAGAATGCATTTGGCTCAGCTCAGAATCTACTCACCCTTTGTATTCAATGAAAACTGAACTCAGACCTTTTGATATCTGAGTTCTATTTACTCTTGGCAAAATTCAGTTCTTTGGTTCACATGAAAAAAAAAAATTTTTTTTTTAACTTAAAGAGACCCAAAGGATTTCTTGGACATCAAATGGTTCTTGCACAAACAACATAATGATGAGCTAAGTGTAAATGAATCAGGAATATACAGAGTAAGTGACTGAAACATGCAGACCTCCCCATGCTATAGGAAAAGAGGCTCAGGGAAGCACTGTGTCTGTCTCTTCCTTTAAGGAGGATTCCTTTTTGCCATATTTTATCCTTTTCTCAAGAAGTCTTTGAGGGACCTTTGGAAAATGTGGGGAAAAGATGAGAGTATATCCAACTGTTCCTGATGTTGACTTTTCACAATCCCTTCCTGGCTCCGCCTTGAAATCTGGGCTTTGGATAGAAACAGCATGGCCTAGAGGTAAAGGTCAAGAGACGAGTTCTGGCCCTGACTCTGTCACTAAATAGGCATGTGACTTTGGAACTGGCAGATCATCCTCTTCTCCGGTTTCCTAGGAATTTGGGTTTGACCAGCCCCTTCCAGACCTGCTACGCATTCGATCGAGTTCTAATCAAAAGACTTGAAGTTGGCAGCCTGGTAGATATGTTTTGTGTGGCTCTCACTATAGTCATTTTTCGTAACAGTTTTATTGGGATATAATTCACTTTCTACACAATTTGCCCAATTAAAGTATATAACTCAATGGCTTTTAGTATATTCAATTTTAGAACAGTTTATCACCCTTGGCATTTACCTCCCATTTCCCTTGGCACGGACTTCCCATTTCCCTCCATCCTTTCTATTCTAGGCAATCACCAACCTACTTTCTATAGATCTGCCTTTTCTGGACGTGTCATGTAAATGTAATCTTATAGTATATGGTCTTTTGAAACTGGCCTCTTTCATTTAGCATAATGTTTTCAAGGTTTATCCATGTTGTACTATGTACTTGACTCCTTTTTATTGCCAAATAATATCCCATGCAATGTTTATCCATTGATGGACATTTGGGTTGTTTTCACTTTTTGGATATTGTGAATAATGCTGCTATGAACATTCATGTACAAGTTTTTGTGTGGACATGCTTTCATTTCTCTTGAGTAGACATGTAGGCATAGAAATGTTAAGTCATATGGTCACTCTATGTTTCACCTTTTGAGGAAGTGCTAAACTGTTCTCCAAAGTGGTTCCACCAATTGTACATGCCCATCAGCAATGTATGAGAGTTCCAATTTCTCCCCATCCTAATCAACACTTGCTGTTATCTTTCTTTTTTATTTTAGTCATCTATTATAGTAGACATAAAAGGGTATCTCGTGGTTTTGATTTGCATTTCCTGATAGCTAATGATGTTGAGTTTTTTTCATGTGCTTATTGGCCATTTGCATATCTCCACTGGAGAAATAGCTATTTAGACCCTTTGCCCATTTAAAAATTGGGTTGTTTTTTCAGTATTGAGTTGTAAGCATTCTTCATATATTCTAGATGCAAGTCCCTCATGAGATACATGATTTGCAAATATTTTTTCCCATTCCGTGGGTTGTTGCATTTTTAAATTCTAGTTAGATAGCAACATTTAAAAAAGGAAAGGTTTGCTATTTAAAAATCCCTATCTTCAACTTCTTTTGAAAAATCAGAAGATTGGTTTGGCAACACCGGCCCTTCCTTCTATGCAGCAACAAGCAGCATGAACAGGGGCTTCTCCCTTAAGATGGGTCAGAGAGCCCTCCATTTGACCATGTAGGAGGATCTGTTACCTGCCAAGCCACTATAGACATCCCAGTATGCGACTTCTAGAGAATTTGACAAAGCGTGGCCTGGATTTAAACTCCATTGAAATTGCCCTTGCAATTGAATTAAATCAACTACATCTTGCCGAAATGTTTCACCTCTGGCACTTAAACACAGAATGCCCCAAACTGAGCACCAACTAGCAAGTCCTTCACTCTTCCTGTTTAGTGGTTTGGATTTTGCAAAGCATGGGGCAACTCACTGGGGCTTGGCAAGGTCTGCAGAATTTTGGCAGCCCTGCTGGTACTTACGTCATGAGTGTCCCTTGCCATAGTGCATCCTCATTATTAACTCAAACAAGCCGAACTCAAACAAATGGAATAAAAAAACAGAGGAGCAGTCTGCCTGAGCTTCAAAACACTGCATAAAAATATCAGGAAAATAATTTCATGCTTAGGACCATAGCCAAGAATAAAAATCACAATTTCTGATTGTTAAACATCCCCTCCTCTAACCATAATTTGCCTACTAAAAGCAGCCCCTTCTCAGAATAAAACGAAGAGCTCTAAAAATATGTATTAGTAACTTAACATACTCTATAACATTCTTCTCTTCTATTTCTCATTAACCTTTGTTTAAATTTTTATTCATACACCCCTTCATTTAAATCTTTTTATCCTTAGTATTCACATACCATATAATTCACTCATTTAAAGTACACAAGTAAGCGATTTTTAGCATATTCACAGAGTTGGGCAACCATCACCACTATAACGTTTCATCCCCCCTAAAGAAATCTCATATCTGTTAGTATCACTCCTCACTTACCCCATCCTCCCCAGCCTCATAAAACCACTAATCTGTTTTCTGCTTCTATAGGGTTGCCGCTTCTGAGCGTTCCATATAAATGAAATTATACAATATGTCACGTTTTGTGTCCGGTTTCTTTCATTTAGCATAGTGTTTTCAAGGTTCATCCATGTTGTAGCCTATATCAGGGTCTCAGTCCTTTTTATGGCAGAATAGTATTCCATTGTATGAATATGCCACATTTTATTTATCCGTTCAAATGAATATTTGGGATATATAAGGAAACTCATACAATTCAATAGCAAAAAGAAATAATCTAATTTATAAATGGGCAAAGGACCTGAATAGAGATTTTTCCAAAGAAGCCATACAAATGGCCAACAGGTTTATGAAAAGGTGCTCAACATCACTAACCATCAGGAAAATGCAAATCAGAACCACAATGAGCTATCACCCCACACCTGTTAGAATGGCTATTATCAAAAAGACAAGAAATAACAAGTGTTGGGGAGAATGTAGAGAGAAGAAAACCCTTGTATATTGTTGGTGGGAATGTAAAATGATACAGCTATTATGGAAAATAGTATGGAGGTTCTTTGAAACATCAAAATAGAACTACAGTCTGATCCAGCAATCCCACTTCTGGGCATATATTCAAAAATCACCATCTTGATAAGATATCTGCCCTCCCACATTCATTGCAGGATTATTCACAATAGCCAAGACATGGAAACAACCTAGGGGTTCATCAACAGATAATAGATAAAGAAAATGTGATAATATATACACAATGGAATATTATTTTGCATTAGAAAAGAAGGAAATCCTCCATTTGAGACAACATGGATGAACCTGGAGGACATTATGCTAAGTGAAATAAGCCAGACACAGAAAGACAAATATTGCATGATTTCACTTACATGTGAATTCTAAAAAAAAAAAAAAAAAAGTTGAATTCATAGTAACAGTGTAGAATGGTGGTTACCAGAGGCTAGAGGGGAGTGGAGAGTAAGGAGGGAAGAGGTAATGTTGATCAAAGGATACAAACTTTTAGTTATAAGATGAATAAGTTCTGGAGACCTAATGTACAACTTGATGAATATAGCTAATAATAATGTATTATGTATTTGAAATCTGCTGAGAGAGTAGATCTTAAGTATTCTCACCACACACACAAAAAAAGTAACTATGGGAGGTAATGAATATGTTAATTAGTTCAATTGCGGTAATCATTTCAGAATGTATACATATATCAAAACATCACATTGCATACCTTGAATACATATAATTTTTATTTGTCATAAATAAATAAATAAATTTTTCAATGGACATTTGTGCTATTTCTACTTTTTGGCTGTTATAAATAATGGTGTTACGAATATTTATGTATAAGGTTTTTTGTAAATGTATGTTTTCATTGCTCTTGGGTATATACCTAGGAGTAGAATTGCTAGGTCATACAGCAACTCTATTTTTAATACTTAGAAGAACTGCCTGACTGTTTTCTAAAGTGGTTGCTCCATTTTATATGCACACCAGCAATGAATAAGAGTTCCAATATTTCCACATCCTGGTCTGTTCTTACTATTCTTTATTGATATATTTGTCTTTCCTCCATCTACTCTCTCCATATTTCTTTCTTTTTTAAGATTTTATTTATTTATTTATGAGAGAGAGAGCACAAGTGGGGGGGGGGCAGTGGCAGGCAGAAGGAGAAGCAGGCTCCCCGCAGAGCAGGGAGCCCGATGTGGGACTCGATCCCAGGATCCTGGGATCATGACCCAAGCCAAAAGGAGACACTTAACTGACTGACCCACCGAGGAGTCCCTACTCTCTCCATATTTCAAATGAAATTCCTAATGACTTTTGCCACTGGCAAAGTGAGGTAGCACTTCATCTTAGAGTGAACCCTTATTTAGCCTCTCCTTTTAGGGAAACCGGCAGGAAAAATTACACCTCAGATTTCCCCTATACTCTAGTAAATTAGATTTGTTTCCCTAGTGCACCATAAGCCTGAGTCTCTAAGCACCCAGTATAGACATTTTAGGTACAAACAGAAAAAGGAGTACTAATTCAATCACTTACATTAAAGCCATAGATTCATGGAATTTTGGAACTGGAAGGATCCCTTCACCAATGCCTTCATTTAATAAATGAGGATGTTCAAACCAAGAGGGTCATGTGAGCAGGGCTACACAGCCGGGTTACTGCAGAAGCCTGGTCTTCTGCTTCCCCTCTATTCCTCTTGTTCTTCAGCCCACAGTCTCTTAGTCAGCTGTGCAAACCCAGCATAGCAAACCCTGGATGGTTATAATTTCAAGAGCAAGGGCTACATTCATGAAGTAAAGTGAAAAATTAGGTGATTCCCTGGATAATCTCTACGACAAAACTCACACAAGTGAAAACCGCCATCAAAGGTTGTGAATTGGGTACCCAAGGACTAAGTCTGGCCCATAGATATGTTTAGTTCATCCCACATGGTATTTTAAGATTTTTAAAAAGTAGTTGTCAACACATAAAAACGAAGAGATTTCACCCCACCACAAATAAAAAAAAAAAAAATCTATTAAGATTGGACCTGTGGTTCTTGCTAAAATTTTGCAACCAGACATGGTGGAGTTGAGCAGTGGTGCCCAGTGCCCAGCCAGTGGGCCTCCTGCATCATGCTATCTGCCTTGTTCCTGAAAGTATTCAGTCGGGCACTCTTAATCCAGGTGATTGAGACATCCATAAGGTGTTAGTGCATTTGCTGTCTGCAGGAGAGGTCTAGGCAGGTTGACCATAAACATCTTTGCTGCAAGCATTTTTGCCACGTTAACTAATTGGCCATAAGGCAATTTTGCCACACAAGGTAAAATCATGAAAAATAAAAGAGGGACATTCACTTAAAAGAACATAATGAAACATGAAAAGTGAACAAAATTTAAAAGACTATTACAAAATGCAAAATTTTTGAATATATTCAAAACATATAGTGTAGGTTCATGGTGATACTGCACAAATAACTGATTTTATTTTGTGGACTGTACCTGTGCACTTGTCTTCAAAGTCTTGTTAATAGTATTATATATATATTTTTTTTTCTTGTTAATTTGTCTTTTCATCCAGCATCGCACTTTTTCTTTTCCACTAAGATTTCTTCCTTCATTAAAAGAAATACTAGGATGGGGCGCCTGGGTGGCTCAGTCGTTAAGCATCTGCCTTCGGCCCAGGTCATGATCCCAGAGTCCTGGGATCGAGCCCCATATCGGGCTCACTGCTCAGCTGGAAGCCTGTTTCTCCCTCTCCCACTCCCCCTGCTTGTGGTCCCTTTCTTGCTGTGTCTCTCTCTGTCAAATAAATAAATAAAATCTTTAAAAAAAAAAAAAAGAAGAAATACTAGGATGGATATTTGTTACTGAGCTCTGTATTGCATTGTGAAAGCCTTCTTTAAAAAAAAAAAAAAAGATTTTATTTATGTTTTTGAGAGACTGTATGAGCATACAAGCTGGGGGGAGGGCAGAGGGAGAAGGAGAAGTAGACCCCCGATCCCAGGACCCTGGGATCACGACCTGAGCCAAAGGCAGATGCTTAACCCGCTGAGCCCCCCAGGCGCCCCTTGTGAAAGCCTTCTATACTGACGTTTGCTCTTGGCATATTGTCGCACGTCTGGTGATAGATGTTCTAAAGTTCTATGGGAGATGTGGGCTCAAAAGTACACCACTGTATAGACCATTATGAGGGCTAAGATTTATATAATAAAAAAATGAGAGTACTGCAGCAGTGGAGAAATGAAACCAAACTGTCAACCAATTATTTTTTTCTTTTATGACACAAATGCCTTATGGCCAATTACTTACGCAGCAAAAAGGTTTGTGGTGAAGGTGTCTAGAGCAGAGATGCCTACAGTGACAAAGCCAGACATGCTGCGGGACTGCTCCCAATCTACATGGCTCTGGTTAATAGAGAGGAAAACAAACACCAGACAGACAGACAGATGCTGGTGGGCAAGTGAGATCCTTGCAGGCTTCGAGGGCTTATCAGAGGAGCAGATGATCAAAAAAGGGCACCAGAGTGCTGAGAAAGTAGGGCGAGGAGGAGGCTGTGGGGCCTCTGTAGGACCTCCTTTTGGCCGAAGTTCACAAAATAAGCAGCAGATGCTGTAAGACCTCCACAGATTTCAAGGAGAACTAACGACAGTGTTGCCTCAGAGCACAAGTCCCCACAGGAGAAAGGCTGGGAACAGCATGTGGTCTTGTGAGCTGGGGCCCTTCCCCTCCTCAGGTGCAAGGAGCTGGGCCTCCCTTGTTTCCAGAAAGTGCCATCTAGTTTGCTCTGCTGTTCAGCACATCCATTCTTGTAATCAATTGCTCATTGCTGATTGGGAAAAAGAAGAGGTGACCCAAAAGGCTCTCTGAAGACTCAACAAAAGAACACACGAGAAGCACTTTGCACTTTATCCAGAACCCAGAGAGAACACAGTGAACGTTAGCTCTGTTATTACTGGTGAACTCCCACAGTGCATTTTAAAAATCTGAAATCTATGCATCTTCATAAAATCATGACTGTCAAAACCGGAGTCCTTGGAGACCTCCTAGTTCACTGAACTTACGGGAAAAGCAGTTTCCTCCTCCAGAAGAAGAGGTGGTGGCCCTGACCAGCGTGTGGCCCTACAATCTAGGGTTTTGTCAATGCTCGGATTGTGTAGAGCAAGGCACACCTGTAGCTAGGAGGGGGGCTCGGCCCAAGGGGTAGGCCTTACTGTTATGCTGAAGAGTCACCTCTCTGGGCAGTTTTGGCTCACTACTTAATAGTCAGAAATTAAGAGGCCCCTGGGTGAGGCTCAGAGACAAATGAGCTCTGAACACATGGGGGAGGGCATGATTTACATCCTCTCCCTCCTCAGTGGAGTCGCCCGAGGGAGCGTGCGAGGAGTGGGATGGAGGGCCCTCGGGTTGGAGTTCCGCGCAGCTGTAAAAACAGCCTGTCCCCATGATTCCCCCACCCCCAGCTCTCTGGCACAAAGGAGCTGCCTAGCGGCTTAAGGAAGTAAGAGCCAACCAGGAACTGCTCTTAAGTGGAGAGAGAGTAAAACAAAAAGTTTCTATTGTACGACCTCATCACCAATCAGGTCTTTCTTCCTTTCTTTGGAATTAGGAAGAACTGGAATCATGTGGGTGTTAAGTAATTAAAAAAAAAGAAAGAAAGAAAGAAAAGAAAGTTACAGATTGAAAAGCTCTAGAGAAGATTTTGTTGTCTGTCATGATCACCGGTTCTCAGGGCCTAACAACCACACACAGGCTTTAAAAATCTAAAAACTTGAAGCTGCTGCACTGGACAAGGCCCTGACCCACCCTCCACCTCATCGATGCCCCTCTCTCTGGGCTCCAGCCCTACCTTCCAGGTCCTCTAAGGGAACTTCCCTTGTGCTTTGAGACTTTTGCACAGAGTAAATGCCCCAAGGGGCTGCATGTTCCCTGAAACAACAACAGTGCTTGGGGTGAGGGGGCTGGGACTGGCGCGGAGCTTAAAGAAAAGGGGATCCAGCTGATGGCTCACAGCAGCCGTAGGACAAACTAGAAGAAGGAGCCCTGGCTCTTAGAAGACCTGGCTCTGCCAAGGCTGAAATGTGTGACCTCAGGAACCCATGCCCCACTGGGCCACAATTCAAGGAGAGCTGTATTTTTTTTTTTTTTTTAAAGATTTTACTTATTTATTTGAGAGAGAGAGAGAATGAGAGAGAGCACATGAGAGGGGGGAGGGTCAGAGGGAGAAGCAGACTCCCCGCCGAGCAGGGAGCCCCATGCGGGACTCGATCCAAGGACTCCAGGATCATGACCTGAGCCGAAGGCAGTCGCTTAACCAACTGAGCCACCCAGGCGCCCGAGAGCTGTACTCTTATAACGTATGCACTTCCCTGTAAGCATATTATACTTCAGTCAACAACATTTTACTTAAAAATACTTTTAAAGAAGAAAATACAGGAGACTACCTTGGGGTAAGGAAAGATCTGGGGTAAGGAATATTTTCTTAAATAAGGCACAAAGAACACAAATCATTAAGGAAAAAATTGATTAATCAATAGTATAAAATTTTTTTAAATTAAGAGGGAAGCAGAGATAATAAGTGCAGTGAACCTGCAAACAGCTTCAGTCTGATAAGGAATAATATCAGGGGGCACCTGGGTGGCTCAGTCGGTTAAGCGACTGCCTTCGGCTCAAGTCATGATCCCGGGGTCCTGGGATTGAGTCCCACATCGGGCTCCCTGCTCCGCGGGGAGCCTGCTTCTCCTTCTCCCCCTCCCCCTGCTGGTGTTCCCTCTCTCGCTGTGTCTCTCTCTGTCAAATAAATAAATAAAATCTTTTAAAAAAATAAAAAAAAAAAAGGAATACCATCAGGAGTAGGTAACATTTATTTTGCCATGAACTATGCCATGCCCTTTGCAAACATCACCCATTGAACCCTTATAATGACCCTGTTGGGTCAGCACTGTGATTCACCCCTAGTCCTCTCCCCCTGGGGGTTGCCCCCAAATGCCAGGTTCATTCCAACCTCTGAACACAGTTTCATAGTTTCTCCTACCTGGAAGTCCCTCCCCCTCCTCTTCAATCTAGTTCTGCAATCCTTCCAGGCCCACCCAGAGCCATGCCTATTCTCCAAAGTCAACCTCTATCACTCTAGGCCAGCACGGCCCGATAGAACTTTCTGCAAAGTAAAAATATTAATTTTGCACTGTCCAATATGGTGGCCACTAGCCACGTGTGGCTACAGAGTACCTCCTATGGTGAGGATGACCGAGAAACTAAGTTTTTCATTGCATTCCATTTTAATTAATTTACACTTAAATAAATTTACACGTGGCTAGTGGCTACAGTATTAGATAGCACAGTTCTGGACTATGCTGACTCCCTGTATTGCCTTGATTTTTTTTCCTTCTCCCAGAACTAAATACAAAGTTGGTTAGTTCTCTAAATATTTTATTTGCATAAGTCTTACCTTTGGGGCTGGACCATTAGTTAAGGTAGGAAAAAGCTACTTTTGTGGCCCTGCTATTGGTGTACAGCGCTGAGCACAGAGCAGGTTGGTATCCTGCTAAAATCAGTTGTCATTCAGAACAGGGAGAGGGGAAAATGCAAAGCCAAGAGCACTTGGAACCCAAAGTAGAGGATGCTCCAGGACGGAGGGGTGGTGCAGGGTGGGGTGAGGTTCCAGGGAAGAAGCGAAAAGCTCCCCTGTTAGAGAAGCTGTGCCTAGAGCCCAGATGAAGGCAGCCTTCGCTCTAGCCAAGTACTTAACCTCCTCTGAGGCCTCCTGCATTTCCTGGAACCCTCGTGTTGCACTTCACAAAAGGCTCACACGTTCAGTAACCGTCGGGGTAGAGATGGTTCCACTGCGGCAGGAGGGAGGGAGCCCCAGTGCCCCCGGGTGCTGGCTAGGGGCGTTGACTGTCTAACACTCCTGTAACGCTGTCAACTCTCTCTTCCTTCTCTCAGCCTCAGAAACACCCTCATTGAGACTTGCTCTCTGAAGTGCTGACTGAACAGCAGGGGTTGGAAGGGGAGGTGGGCCAGGGACACCTTGATATGGACCCAGTCACCGCAGCTTGTCCTTAGGCTCTGCCCACCAGTCCAGGGTGTTTTCCATGGGGACAAGGCATGAGGAAGGGGTCAGCAGGGGCACACTCAGAAAAGGAGAAGGGGCTCTGAGTCCACTGAGACAGGAAGATGGAAGACATACAGAATGTTCATCAGATCCACCCCCGCCCCCCGCCCCACCCACAAGGCACAGGCACTCCCACAGGTCAGACGGGGATTTTGAAAAAGACAAAGGTTAAGTTGCAAGATGAAGATAGGAGTGAAAGCGAGAGGATTTGGGGAGCCTGGATGTTGTGGCAAGTAGTCCACACATTAGGCAGTCTGGGAGGTCCTTGAGTGGAGTGTGAATGGTCCCCAGTACCTTCCTTTAGGGGAAGGGGGGAGGTGGAGAGGAATGGAGATATCCCACTATCCCCCAGGATGCCTGGACTGTCTCTGGGCTGGCCGAGCGAAAGGAAGAGCCGGAAGGTACCTGGGTACCTGGGTGTGTTGCACATGGGCACCCTGGGGTGCCAAGTGTCCCTACATAGTCTGGGAGGAGAAAGTATATGGGGTCTGCCATCTGTAGTAAACTCCACTCCCACCTGCTACGCCCACACTTGTCCTTCCCGTCCTGAGAGAAGTGCGTCAATAGAGGAAAGGCCCAATACAAAAAGTTCTTCACCTCTCTAAGCCCCTATTAGGAAAAAGATCACCTTCTCCCTCTTCTCTGAATTCTGCCCTCTCTCCCTTGACCTTCACAGACAGGCTCTGCAGCGTGTGACCCTGCCATCACTGCCTCACTTCCCCCCCCTCCTCATGGACTATCCTCCACCTACCGCATCCCTGCACAGGGACCACCAGTGACCTCCCAGCCACCCCCCTGAACAGGCACTGCTGAGGCCTGATCTAACTTGGCCTCTGAGACAACCCCTCGCTCCTTCATGAACTGCTCTTCAAGAGGTTGATACAGTGTTCTCTCAATTTCTCCAGCCTCTTGGGACCCCCTTCCTTTTCCCACTGCTGTAGGTGTCAAGGCTTCTTCTCACTCACCCTGCACTCCTCCCGGGCACTGGCCCTGCACTGTCCCTGGATGCTCGCCCTGAGCCCACTCACCTCCACTGTCATGTTTTTAACTACCATATCTATTTCACCAGTAAAACCCGATTTTCTGAGCACTGCGTCCTTATCCCTAACTTTCTACTCAATAGCTTTGCCCAAATTTTCTGCAGGCACTTGAAACTCAGTAAGTCCAAAACTAAAATTATATGCTCTGTCTTTGAAGTTTGATTCTCATATATTTACAAATATTCAATATCATTCTATTCACTAATAAAAAGCCAGAGCCTGATGAGATGCATTTTTGCATTTATTTTCCTTCTTTCCTTTGACAATACACGGATTTCCATTCAGGCAAGATCCCTGGCCACCCCATCCCATCTCCAGCCCATGTGTGTCTGGTTAAGATAGTGCCAGGAATGGTCCTTGTTTACCAGTGTATCCCATCCTCTTGGCCCCAAACTTAGGTTTAGGAATAAGGAGTACATGGCCCAATTTGAGCTAGTGAGATATGAGGAGATATTCTCTGGGGGCGGGAAAAAAACTACCTCACCCTTATAAACTTGTACAATTGGTTTTATCCTAATGGATGTAACTAAGGAAGCATGAACTGCTCAGAACATTCTGGAAGCCTTCCTATGATCATAAGGCAGCCAGTCTTATGGTGAAGTAGAAAGCCTGGAAGTCCGAAGAGAAGAAGGCAGTCGTTAGGCAGTCTGGGAGGTCCTTGAGTGGAGTGGGGAGAAGAGAAGAAGCTGGGTCTTTGGTAAACTTCGGAATCAAGCCCTACCTGAAGGCCACCTTACCACTGGGCTTGCCAAAAAATCCCTTTTAATTTTAAAAACTACTGGACCTGGATTTTCTGTTACTTGCGACTGAAAGCACCCTAAGTGATACAACTAGTAATAAGCCCTTAATAACTATTTGTTGAATTAAACTGACTCTTTTCTTTTCTTTAAAGATTTTATTTATTTATTTGAGAGAGAGAATGAGAGAGAGAGAGCACATGAGAGGGGGGAGGGTCAGAGGGAGAAGCAGACCCCCTGCTGAGCAAGGAGCCCGATACGGGACTCGATCCCGGGACTCCAGGATCATGACCTGAGCCAAAGGCAGTCGCTTAACCAACTGAGCCACCCAGGCGCCCTAAACTGACTCTTAAAAATGCATTATGTGTTGACCTCCCAGCAATATAATGCCTTGATCCAGTTAAACTACACAGATCTCATTAAGAAAGCAAGTCAGTGGCAGAGATTGCTCGTTTTAGAGGTTTCCAGAAATAGTAGGCCTTACGAAATGCCTCTAGTCATACCGTGGAAATAACTAGCCATGCTGCTAACACATGAGCCTAGTTTGCTCTCTCTATTTCAATTTCCTTGTCTCTAAATCCAGGTGATTAAAACTTACACTTCCTTCTACTGCCCCAGGTCATGAAAAAGTTGGGAAATCAGAGGTACTAAATTTTGCAAGGTGTTTTTTGGGTTTTTTTCCCCACAGCAAGAAGTACAGATGTTATCTATAGAAAGCATGCCTAGTAATCTCCTCTTCACCTTTGGAGGGGCCATTTGTTTCTTGGAAACTTGTCAGAAGACCCCTTAGGTTGGCTCCTTACGTTAAGAAAACATCTGATGAGGTATCAAAATCACAAACAACTCATTATGCCCAAAATAAACTTACCAAGCTATAAGAAAATCTGGAAAATGAGAAGGATGAACTAGATAGAGGTTTTCAATCACACTTTTCTAACATACTGGTAAATCGCAACCCAATTGTAATGTGAGTTGTAAGTAATTTCTTACCAATAACTGTCTAAGTACCATGTTTACTGTAATGAACATCTGTGAGTTTCGCCCACCCAGCCTCCGTTCTCCTGGTTTCTGGTAACAGCCCCTCAATTTTCCTTTGGGGAATACCACACACCCACTGTTAGACCATGTGGTTCAGATAAAGCTGACCCTAACTCCATCCCCCACCCCCCATGGTAGAGAGAGAGAAAATACAGTCCCAACCAATTAGCACATCCCACTGACCCAAACCCAGGGCCTGATTCAGAAAGAGCAGGCACTTCTTCCAATGAGTCTTAATCCTGGGATTTATGCTGGAACTATTGGGAAAATAAAGCTCTCTTTTCACAGAGGGTGCTAAGCCTTGCGAAAACAAGCCAGCAGCCGTTTATCACTCATGAAGAGACTCTGTCTGAAAATGTCCATACAAAGAAAAGCAGAACCTGGAGATGGATAGTCTAAGTCCTGATGAAATCATTTGAGCCCCTGGATCCCGCCATGACTGAAGCATCTGCTCCTGGATATTCTTTTATTACATAAGTCCGTAAATTTTATCTGTTGCTAAAGTAGGTTTGGTCAAGATTTTGTTTTATATAAGGATTGTGAGTTTGTATTTTTGGAAAACAAATGGAATGAAATCAAGGTTACCCTCCTAATAACATCTCTCTTGCTTACCTTATGATATGCTTTCTTGAGTGAGAAAGAAAGAAGCCAGCACCAGCAATGGCATTCGACCTACAGTTTAGGTGTGTCTTGAAGTAAGAGACCAAAAATCTGAGCCTGCCAAAGTAATGTGTCCTGTTCTTTTTTTTTTTTCTTAAGATTTTATTTATTTATTTGACAGAGAGACACAGCGAGAGAGGGAACACAAGCAAGGGGAGTGGGAGAGGGAGAAGCAGGCTCCCCGCAGAGCAGGGAGCCCGATGCGGGACTCGATCCCGGGACTCCAGGATCATGACCTGAGCCGAAGGCAGTCGCTTAACCGACTGAGCCACCCAGGCGCCCATGTGTCCTGTTCTTGACCATGATTCATCTGAGGGTCTTCACAAGACAAAGGCTGAAAACCTCTTTACTGTGTTATTGCTTAAGTTTCCTTCCAGATTGTATAAATGACTTTTATCATCACAGCACATTTCTGTCTTTAGCTTTTTTGATTTCTCAAAGCACTTTCCTGCTCAACACATGGGCACATTTGCACTTTACACAACCCTACGCACCCAAGAGAAATTATGATACCACTTGACAGATGAAGAAACTGAACCTGAGAAAGATGCAGGGACCCGCCCAGCCCCGGAGCAGGAGGAACTCAGGTTTGCTCATTCCTTTTTTTTTTTTTTTTAAAGATTTTATTTATTTATTTGAGACGGAGAGAATGAGAGAGAGAGAGCACATGAGAGGGGGGAGGGTCAGAGGGAGAAGCAGGCTCCCTGCCGAGCAGGGAGCCCGATGCGAGACTCGATCCAGGGACTCCAGGATCATGACCTGAGCCGAAGGCAGTCGCTTAACCAACTGAGCCACCCAGGCGCCCCAGGTTTGCTCATTCTAACCAGCAACGTTTCCTCATCCTGTGAGGATATAGGAAAGCACTTGGGAAAGAAGGAAACTCTATCGATGCCAGATGTATTACTATAAAGCCAAACCTAAGTACAGAATGACCTTGTTATCACCCCTGGAGTGGGGATGCTTACAGATCGGGCCTGCTTAATCTCCTTGTCCCCTGGGGAGAGCATCCGCAGCTTTCTCCAGCGGGGCTAAGTCTTGTAAGTTCCTGACATCACTTTCTCCAGAGGGGACCCATCAGGAAGAAAAGAGTGACATCTCCTTCATTCCTTGAAAACATCGCCCCCCTAATTATGCCCAACTCAGGCCAATCCAAACGTCAGAGGGTAATAGGGGAAATGTCAGGATTCAAAATTAATAGACAGTGTGGACATGTGTGATGGTTTGTTTGGGGAAATGGATTCGTCACGTGCATGATATATGGCACCAGATAAAACATCCTGACAATATTACACGCTTGGGGGTGGGGGTGCACGAGCATATTATTTTGAAAGCACACTGTTATGACATTTAAAAAATTCCAGACTGAATGCTGAGCAGATCTAGAGGCTGATGCGATGCGGGAACACGCAGCTGTGCAGGACCATGAAGAATGAGCCGTTTTTGCATCACAAAGTGCATTTTTCAGTTTCTTCTCTCCCAAATCACGGAGTTCAGAGCATTTTAAGCAAATCTGATTGAGGTCTATTTAAAAGTGTGTAATGTAAAGATGATAATAAGGACTCGTTTTTGAAATGTTGAAAATACGAATACTCCGAAATTAAGAATTCGTTCAACATTGCAAAATTTTTAACCTGAGAACCAGTGACTTGGAAACTCTGCTTATTCTCTTGCCAGCTGGCCAACATAAAAGGCCACCATCCTTTGTCAGGAGGAGCCTTGGATCATGAGGTTTGTTTGTTTTTGACTTACAAGAGGTCTCACAAAGTACAGCTCTCATATAAAAAACTTCCCTATACTCAGATATACTAAATGTTTTAGAGGGCTTGTTATGTGTAGGCCCTCACACATCTGCTATTTTAAACTTCACAACAGCCTAAGAAGTAAGTAATACCACCCTCATTTTCCAGAGCAGAAAATAGAGGCTCAGAGGAATCGAGTAATTTGCCCAAGGTTACGTGGGCAGGAGGGTGCAGAGCCAGAACCCATAGGTAGGGCTTCTAACCCCTCAGACACAAGCACCTCAACCTTTTGGGGTTGAGATGAAGGACATTCGTGCATGCATCCATTGACCTCCAGGCAGGTACAGGCACTGAGCTGGGCGCTGAGATGATGGGGACAGGAAGATTCCAGAACCAAGATCTCAGATGGGCAGACGGTGGCACAAGATACAGGGGTGCAAAGTTCCAGGCTGGTCCCTCCAGACTTCAGTATCTGGAGATTTGCATGGTAGTAAGACATAGGAGGTAAGCCTGCGGGCATTCCTCCTACCAATTGACTCACTTTCTCTAACTGAGTTCAAAGCCCTGAGAGAGAACATCTGTTTAGTTCACTTAATCACTATTAATCCCCTGGTGCAAAACTTTTATACCAGGCTACCTTATAGCCTGTGGGCCAGCCAGCGGACTAGCTGCCTTTAGGACAAGTGTTCACCACTGTTCCAATCAGCTATGACTTCGGAGGTGGAGTGGGATGGTGGTGGGATCCTATAATACAGAACCACCTATCTATGCTTAAGGAAGAGCTTAAGACCATTTCTTCTGCAAGGAACTGTCATTCATCCAACCTTCCTTTCCTGGAATGCTGGGGAGTCTAACCAGGCTGGACTTCCCAGGGCTGGGCCTGAGCATGGAGCCAAGAGGAAGTCTGAGACCTGAATGAATGGGGAGCAAGAATCAGATACAAAACCAAGGGTCAGCCAAGAAGATCAGGCAGGAACAGCTGGGGAGGCAAGGCCCAGCGAGACCCTCTGAGATAAATGGGCCTGCATCAAACCTGTGGGCCAGCAGGTAGGAGGGAGGGTCACGGTCTGGTTTGGACTTTGGTTTGGCTTTTGATCCTTTTGCAACACAATGCACAATCCACACTTCATATATTGATCCCGTATACAAATAAATAACAAAAACGTAACTTCACAAAACAATGTTTACCCTTGCTAGATGGCTTGCCTGCTCTTATTTTCTTATCTTTTTTATCTCATTTTTATGTTTCTAAAAAATGTGACTCACTAAATTGATTTCACAGCTCATTAATGGGTCATAGCTCACAGTTTGAAAACATTGACTTGATTATATTTACATGCATCCTTTGGCTATTTATTCTTTTCTATGATTGGCCCTTGGCAATGCCAATACCAAAATCTTTCAACAAATGCCATGTTCTTTTTTTTTTTCTTATTTATTTGACAGAGGGAGAGAGAGAGAGAGAGTGCAAGCAGGGGGAGCAGCAGAGAGAGAGGGAGAAGCAGGCTCCCCACTGAGCAGGGAGCCCCATGCGGGACTCAATACCAGGACCCCAGGATCATGACCTGAGCCAAAGGCAGACACTTAAATAACTGAGCCACCTAAGCGCTCCAGTAAATGCCATGTTCGAAGATGTATACCCTTCCCATACAACCCCTTCTCTGAGAACTCTTTCCAATTCCCCCCCAGGAAGGCTCCCCAAAAGTAATGAATCTTTAGATTCATGTGTCTATAACATGATGTTTCCATTCTGGGCATATCTCATTGGACAGGAATGGACAACTGATCCAACATGGACAACAGTTTCTCCCAGATATTTGAAACTAGACCACTGAGATGATAGCTAGTTAGATGATGGGTGGTCCTTGAGGCAGGGCTGTAATATATAGTTGTATAGGTTGTGGACTACACAATGTTAGGGATTGTCAATCACATAGAGCGTAGTGTGAAAGGTGCCCCCTAGAGTTGCTTAGTGTACACGGTGTACAACTCTACATGACAACCCTGCTGGAGCTGGAAGTTAATTAATTCCAGGGATACAATGGCCATATTCTATCATTTCCATGTAAAACAAAGTGAAAAACATTTTTATATTATCAGATAGAACTAGAATTCATTTTAGGGAAAGAATTATCTCTGTATGGGAAAGTACCTTGAAAAGCTACTTATGAACAGAAGAAGCAAAAAAAAAAAAGAAAGAAATAAGAAATAAAAAGAAAAGCTACTTATGGAATCTTTCAATAACAAACATAGGCTGGTGCTGAGACATCAGGAGAGAAGGGAAGCCACACTGCTGGACACAAAGAGAAATATTTCTTGTGTTTCTCCTAAAATGGAAAAAAGAGTTGAACAATGCTAAATTAGGAGGAAGCTGGTAGGCCACTGCCTAGAATGCCAATCTGTAAGCAGCAGTAAAACCTCACATAAAAATGCCACTGGAAACATGAAGAAAATGGAAAATTTGAGGTTATCAAAACTTCTTTCAGAAAGAGAAATGTAAGTTTGTAACAGATATTTTGTTTAGCCACATGGGTTGGGATGAGTCACCAGAGCATGGCTGCACAACAACAGATAATTGGTTTTAAAACAACTTCCTAGGAGAGTGGGTCAAGCTAAACACAATTCTCTTATTTTACCTAGTGAGTTGTGCATGTTTGGGGCTGGAGCGGAATTGCTCAGGAGGACAGCAGAGACCGAGTGTGAGCCTCATCCTTTGCTTTCCCCCTTATACCCCACAGAGGACGTTGCCTCCCTTCCAAATATTGGTTTGAGAAACATCTCATTATTAGTATTTCCAGAGCGACAGATTGTTGATCTGTCCATAATATCCAAGAACTTTTGTCTGGTTCTGGGTATAAGAGGAAGGAGAAAGAGGGAGAGAGAAGAGTGAAAACTAAGGAGAGAAGTTCAGAAGAGGTGAAGTGAAGCAGTGTGTGACCTAAGATTGGCGACACCTACAGTTTCGTTTAAGGTTTGCATCATCAGAGTTGTAAGCTCTTCCTCCATTTCTTCCTCTCCAGTTCCTCCATACAAATTTTCATGCTTGTAAATAACTTGCGTGAGGGGTGTGTATGTGTGTGTGAGTCAGAAAAGGGTTTAAGTTTCATGTCTGGTCACTGTGGAACAGAACAGAGACCATATGAGTTGAAGAACTCAAGAGGGAAGAGAATCCATAAGATCCATTGGGAATTGAGAGACAATGTGGAAAAGGCTTGGGATACCCATAGGACAAGGAACTGAGAGCTTGTTCAAGTTTCACCTAGAACTCAAGGAAAAAGGAAGTTCCAGTTAACATCTGGGTTATATACAGCAGAGCAATGAAAGCCAGCCTCCAGAGAGAGACAAAGGGTTAAACAGACACACAGAGAGACCATGTTGCTTCTTGTATTAATTAAGTAGGCTAAGCTGTGGTAACAAGTACACAAACTTATAATTGCTCAAAGGCAATAGTTTATTTTTCACTTACTCAACAGTTTGAAGACAGCTCTTTTCCATCTGATGATTCAGAAACTCAGGCTCCTTCCAACTTGTGGCCGTACTATCCCTTAGGGTCCAGGACCTCATCATTATCTATGTCCAGCCAACAGAAGGGGGATGAAGTAGGAGGGGATACACAAACTTCTTGACCTAGAAATGGCCTGTATCACTTCCACTCACATTCTGCTGGCTAGAACTCACTCGTAGACACATCTAACTGCATATGTAACCTGGAAATTGTGGTCTATCTGTACATTAAAGAAGAAGAGGAAATGGATTTTTAGTAAAGAGCTGTCAATCTATCACAGTCTGCCCTTCCAGACACAGCTGTCCATTTGCACCCTTCTTCCCAAATAGAGAGCCTACACCCATGTCCTCTCAAGGAAGACAACCCAGAGCTCCACTCAGTCACTACAACCACTTCAAAGTCTGGGACTCTTGAGAACACAATATCTTCTCAGTCAGGCCTACATGTGGCTCCTCATGGTCCCACAAATTATTAACTAAAAGACCAGTTATCCACTCCGCTAACTCACATCTGTTATGCCATGGGGGAACAGGGACATGGTAATTGCAATAAGACTCTCATTCAGAAAAAGGAAGAATGGGAAAGAGTCCTTGGCTAACAGCATGATGGGATCCTGCTAGGTGGGCAGTGTGAAGACCCTCTGCCTGATAAGAGGGGAGAAGTGCCTTGCTTACTCCTTTAATCTGCTCTCTGGGAGGATTTCATTGTCTGTTTTTCTCTAGGGCCCCTTACTCCATCCTACTGGATATCCTTCCTTGTCCATTATCCTTTTTGGCCACTTCCGAAGTATACTCCTTGAAGACCGTACAGCCTTCAATAGCCCACTTTCTTCTCATGCAAATTTAGGAACAAAGGGTAAGCTTGACCCAATAAAGATGATTTCATCCCAGCTTGTGACTTCTTTAGTAATATGATTCCCTCCAAAACTTAGTAAGCTTCTCATTTATTTGCATCCATTGAATTCCAAGTGCTAGTAAGCACACCCAGAATTTTTTCCTGGACATAGTTCTGAAGCCTAAATTATTTTTTTCCTCCTCTCCATAGCTTTCTCGCAACTTAATGGCAGCTACCTTGAGGCCATCTGAATGATAGACCTTTAATCTGATTTTCGCTGCAGGGGCCGAGCTGCTATATTTAACTGAATTCTTAATGGGTTTTTGTCCTCTCCAAGTCTAGGGTTTAATTTTTTTTTTCTTCTAGCTTTATTTCTTTCTGTTTGGGATCCAGAATCAATAGGCTTTTCCAGATTTGGGGGCTGTCTTCATTCCCTTTCATTTCTGCTTATAAACTGTCAATTATTGCCAGGGACCATATTTTTCTAGGAGCTTCACTTGTTATAAGCAGCAGGGAGCTCAACTCCAACACACACTAACATTCTGTCTCTTTCCGAACGGCTTCCCCAGAGCTGCAGGCTCATCTTGTTTCTGCCTTCCAAATGATGTGGGCAACAGTTTTAACAAGGATTTTGCCACTGCATAACATGGGTCACCATTTTTGCGGCTTACTCTATTTTCTTGTCTCTCATGGCATGACTACTAAGCGCTCATACTTTAGGTGTTTCTTACATTAGCACTCCCTCTCTAACACTAATTTCTGTATTACTTAAGGTAGGTAAACTGTAGCTAAAAATAGACCCAAAATGTATAATGACTTGAGGAAAATAGAAATTTATTTCCATTTTCATAACAGTCTGAGGCAATTGTTCCTGACTCCCTTGCACAGGAATGGTATTCCTTTGTCCTGTGGCTCTGCACACAACGCCGCCCCCCCTTCCCCGCCCCAGAACTTCCTCATCTTATGCAACCAGTCTCAGAAGGTAAAGAGACTGTGAAGGGGCATACCTGCTTATTGAAAGGTTTGACCCAGAAATGCTCCACATACCTTCCACCTGTGTTCTATTGGCTAGAACTAGTCATGTGGCCATACCCAATTACAGGGAAGCTGGGAGATTAGTCCCTGGCCGAACAGCCATTTTCCATTTTTCTCCTAAAGCACATCTCCACACTTCCTACCTTCCTTGATGTGGCCTCCTCTCTTCCTCTAGTTGTGGAGTTTGTTTTGTCAGTCCTCAGATCAGTTTCTTGGGTACTCAGAATGATTTGTTCCAGGGACAAGACAAGCCTAGGGTCCTCCTACTATGCCACCATCTTAGCTCCCCTCCTGAGCAGCCATTTTCCAAAAGCAACTGTATAGTTCCAGGGATCCACAAACTATAGCTGTCAAGCCAAATCCAGCCCATTGCCTGTTTTTTAGATAAAGTTTTATTGGAACATAGCCATGCTCATCTATTTACATATTATCTATGGCTGCTTCCACACTTTAACAGTAGTGCTGAGTGTCTGCAACTGAAACTATATGGCCGACAAACCTTAAAGTAGTTCCTATTTGGCACCTTTACAGAAGAAGTTTGCTGACCCCAGCTTTATACTGTGGGCCATCTTGCCACCACAAGGGGGAGTCTGGAATGGCTGGGGCCCACCACATGACAGCTGAAAATAAGCCAATCAAACAGAAGGCAGAGCCTAGAGATGGAGACAAACCAAGTCCTGTTGACCTAATTTGAGCCATGAGGCCAGCCACTCCTGAAGCCAACCCAGCCTTGGGCTTTTTAGTTAGTCGATCTGATACATTTCCTTTTTCACTTAAACCAATTTGAACCGAGTTTCTGTCTCAACGGAAAGGGCCCTAACTGATAATCTCTCCCACCCTAGCAGTGGCAGGGAGTGGGCTAGAAAGCAATGCTTATCTTATACTTAAGAATAGTAACAAAACTTCAGTCTGACTTAGCCCACCAATGGGTCAGACTTGAACTGTGGACAAGAGCTACTGAGGTGAGACCAACATGTGACACTTCCCCAATTTAATCCTGCAAAGCTATTGAGTCACGGATCACTGGGAGCTTCCTTTGAATATTTCATGTCTCTGTCTAAGTGGATCGAATTTCTCAAAGCAGGTGAATGTGAAAGGCAAGGGTTCAACAAGGCAGCTGCTTAATCATCCCTCAGCCCTAGGAGACCTTGGATAAAACCTGGCCAAGAAACAAAGCAGAGATTTTTTTTAGTCCGGCCTGTCCTGGAAAGGCCCTGTGTCATCTACACAATGAAACATAATAAGCAGTCTCTCTTCCGGGACGAGCCCTCAGAGTTCTCTGCAGGTGCACTGACAGAGCATGGAGGGGTTGGCAAAGGGCAGGTGGCTTTGTTCCCCCTGCTGCCTCCTCTTTAGAAGTTGCTCATTACAGAGTGAGACGGTGGTGTTATATAACATAAACTCAGCCTAATTCCACTAAAGTACAAGGAAGAGCAAAATATTTCATTGTCCTCAGTACACAGCAGACAGACCATATATAGGACTCTTTAGACCTTGACAGATGGGCAGTGCATTGAAGTCATAATATGCCCTGGACTTCCCATGAGGTGCCCTTGATGAAGGCAAACACTTGTTCTATGATAAGAGTCTTCTAGAGTAGGTTAGCAAAGCCTGTATTTCTAATAAATTTTGGCATTGGCCAAGCAACCTCCCTCCACGGATCTCCAAGAGCCTTGCAAACATTTGCTGCAAACTGACACACAAACACATACACACCCACAACCATACTTACTCTTTAGAATCTCCCTTGTGAATAAGTGAAAAATAATGATACACACTCCCTTTTAATTAACAAACACCTACTCCTATAGCCACTTATCTCCTGTGACACGAATAAGAAATACATCCCCCAGGAGATGGAAATGGGTCCGGATGCTTTTTAACCTTTTGTGAAAGTATGGGAATACTGTGTAAACAATGTGGTTTCTGAGTAGGGCAAGAATTTTTACTCCACTGAAGCACAAAAAGCCAGAAGCCCTGGAGGCCGTGAGTGTGTGGACAGTTCTGCATATAGCTAGCTGAGCTCAGTCATATGTGTCCAGGTCCCTCCTCAGAGTCAACTGACGAGGACACAGGATTGGCGGCAGATCAGAGGAAGTTTGACTCAGGGAAATAAACAGTAGGTAGGCCAAAAAGAAAGTTTAAATCATGGTCATCTAGGAGAAAAACACAGGTTGAAGCTAGAGATGTAGAGCTAAGGGGTGAGGCTAGTTCATGTGTCGAAAAATAAGTCAGAACCTGAGAAGGTCGGATGGGGAGGTCAAGTGCAAGGTAAGTCAGGGCAAATGGTCCAGCAAAGAATATGTATATAATGAGAGAGAGAGAAAAAAGAGAGATCTATTTTCAGAAACTGGCTCTTGCAATTGTGGAGGCTGACAACACTGAAATATGTAGAGAAAGCCAGCGGGCTGGAAATTCAAGTAAGAGCTAGGGTTGCAGTCCCAAGTGCGAAACATGCAGGGCAGGCCAACAGGATCTCAACGCAGGCAACGCTCCTGTTAGTCTGGAGGCAGAATTCCTCCCTCTCCAGGAAACCTCTGTCTTTGCCTTTGAGACCTTCAAATGATTAAATGAGGTCCACCCACATTATGGAGAGTAATCTGTTTTATTTGAAGTCAACTGATCGTGTTAACCATATCTACAAAGTGCCTTCCTGGCAACATCTAGATTAGTGTTTGACCAAACGCCTGGGCACCATAGCCTAGCCAGCTGACACATAAAATTAACCATCACATGGTGTTTAATGACACCCAACAGAACCAGATGCTTACTAAGTTCCTTCCATCACAGAGATTTAAGGCTAGGAGAAACTCTATAGATGAGGAATCTTAAAAAAAAAACAAAACAAAAACCAGACAGTGGTGAAGAGTGACCCTTGGGTCATCCAAAAGAGAAGCACGGACTTAGGTCTCCTAAACCCCAGTCCAGCACTTTTTCTCAAACTCTGGAGCTAGGCATCCCAAGCCCCAGTGCCAACACCCACAAGGTTTCTTTTTTGATCAAACTTGGTTGGGTGTAAAAACAGACATATGCCTTTAAATGAAAGCCAGCTAGATCACATTCTAATCATCCAAGTATCTATTTCTTCAATAACTTCAGGAGGAAGTTAGGGATAGCAGAGGCTAAGGACAACAACAAAATGCAAGAGTTTCCAAGAGTCTGGAAAACATATGTGGATTTGGAGCCTTGCCTTTATGGGTTTTAATTCTAAGTCAACCTCATCTAAGCAGCAATTACCCTGGGAATTCTCATTTGCACCTATGTTCATCTATTTGCAAAAATGAGTTTCATCAACATGGGCCTACTTGTCAAGATAGGGTTATTTACTTTCCCAATTTTTTAGGGCTAAAATGGTGAAATCAGCTTGTTTCTGACTTTCTGTGAATGAAATAACAGTGTTTGCTGTGTGCAACCATCTGGCCCGTGCACAGCATGGATTGTGTGCATCAAACTCTGCCTGGCATCCCTCTGAGGTCAGAATCCTCCTATGACCGTGGTGCCTCCAGGAAGTGCTTAGAGCCACAAAAAAATTGGCAAAAATAATCCACAAGAGCATCATGAGTGCAAAAACCCTTTCCACAACAGAACAATTATCAGACAAGCCAGGCACTTTTCTGTGGGAACCAGGGTGTACTTGAAGAAATCACTCAGAGACCAAGGCAGAGAGAAACGATCTGCTACCATTCTCCCAATTTGGCTTGCTTTTATTTCTCTAAAATCACAGTTTGCAATGTGTGGGTGTTACCACACTGTTTTTTTCCCCTAGCAGAAATAACAACCATGAAAACCTCCACACTGCACTGGAACAAGTATTTGTCAATTTGAGCAGTATATATTGAGGAATGACGATAGCTGATTCAGTGCTCATTATGTGCCAAGGAATGTTCTGAGCATTTTACATTAACCAACTCATTGAATCCTCACAACTACCCGGTGAGGTAGATATCATCAGTCCTCTCATTTTTTAACTGTGAAAATGAAAGAGAGAGACGTTAGTTTAGAAGACTAAATTCCCAAAACAAGGGCCATAGTTCATCAATCCTAAAACAAATTTTTGTCACATGTTAGCAACCACTGAAATTAGGACCATGCCCTACCATTGATGGCACATTCGTATTGTGTTCTCATTTAATTGGCAGCTTTTTCTTCTTTCTTAGTGATGCTTAACACAATGATGTGTCTTGTGGTCAATAACATCTTACATGTGATGAGAAACGGAAGGTGGGAGAGCCAGAGCAAAACCCAGGCAGTTTGGTTCTGAAGTCCATGTTCTCAGGCCACGCGGTGAGAAGCAAAGGGGAAGAATAGGCTTTGATTTCAACCAGGAATACAGGAAGTGCCATAAACAGGATTTCCAAGAAGACCACACCATTTACATTCTTTCTTTTTTTTTTTTTTTTAAAGATTTTATTTATTTATTTGACAGAGAGATTGACAGCGAGAGAGGGAACACAAGCAGGGGGGAGTGGGAGAGGGAGAAGCAGGCTTCCCGCTGAGCGGGGAGCCTGATGCGGGGCGGGGCTCGATCATGCCCTGAGCTGAAGGCAGACGCTTAACGACTGAGCCACCCAGGCGGCCCTACATTATTTCTTAAATTGGTCATTAAAAAGCAAACCTATTTAGTTGGTTTTGAAATGGAAAAAAAGCCAACGCAGCCTAAGCCAGTTTCTCGGTCCTTTTATTTTTTCTTTAATCCTCAATGCTTTTTGATAAACAAAAAGCTCATCCTGGTTCCCTCCCTCGGACACCCCCAGGAATTCTGATATGCTGAACTTACCGTCACCCCACTCAGAGTGAGAATCTTTGGCCTGAAGAATATCCAAAGATTTTCTTGTTCTGTGTACAATTATGCATGGATTTGATCCACCTTTGTCGTTTCCTATCTTCTTGAGCATAGTAATATTCACACAGCACTAAGCTTAGAATTTTTAAAAAGAGTGAAGGCGAATCAAAGGGTGAAGAGGGAGTTAGGGTGTGTGTGTGTGTGTGTTGTTGTTTTTTTCCTTTGCTTTGTTTTATATTTTGGGTTGGTAGGAAGGAAATCACTATCTAAAAAAAAAAGAAAGAAAATCTGTAAGTTAAACCAATTTATTATTCCCAGTTTTTCTATCAACGAAACATCGATTTTTGTTGTCCAGGAAACTAGAGGGAGTTTCTGGAGAATTAATTACCTCATTCCAAACCAAGGGGTCACTAAGAACTCTCTTTTCAACTCTATTTTCATAGGAAACAAAGGCCCTTCCTTGTAGCTCACCTGAGTCTCTCTCCAGTCTGAAACCTGAGCCTCTACTCATTGCTGGGATTTCGCACTTCCTGCTGCAAACCATATGTTAGGTTATAACGGGAAAACCCTACAGTTACAGTTGGGGAGGGTGGGGGAGAAAGGATGAGGTCACAAATCCCTGTAGGAGGCAATCACAGCTCTACCCCAAAGCTGCTAGAAAAACATGTTCCAATAAATTAGATTGTTTTCATAGCCCTTCAACTTCAACATTTGGCTCCTAATGGTTGGAAGTGTCTCTCCCTCTACTCTGTGTCGTAAGTGGACTCTTTCTAGACATCTGCAAAAGCTCATGGCTTACCCGCCCTGACCTGTAATCGGCCTGGATTTTATTCCCTACACCTGGAAAGTTATTTTAATTAGATGTATTTTGATCCTTCTCCTTCCTTTGGTGGAGACACTGCATACAGAGGGCCTGGGGGAGGAGGGGCCTCCAGGGTCACTAACACAGACCGAGGCCTCTTCCCGGGCTTTGGTGGTGCTGAGGACCCACCTGGGATTCCAACAAAAGATGCCTGAGGTACCCGGGTGAGAGCACCGGGGAGAATTTTCCCTCCCCAGGGCACAGGATGGGAATGAAGGCACACTCACGCACACCACTGCTGGAAGGAAGGCCCCAGCACCCAGGAGTACTCCAGGTGCCAATCTGAGCCAAGAGAAAGTCATCACCCGGATGAACACACCGTCATTTTCCCGTAAGTGGAAGACAACAGACATGTTACCTTAAAAATGACTGGCAGAGAACTGACCCAGGTCAGAAAGGCGGAGGAGAAAGAAACAGGATTTGAAATCTAGCAGACCCAAATATGAATCCTGGCTCCACCACTTGCTAGCTGGGTGAGCTGCAATGGATTACCTGAGCTACCTGAACCTCCGCTGCCTCCTCTATAAAAGGAAGATTACAGTATAAAGTAGGACTCTTGTGAGAATTAAATTATGGATTTACAGTGCCTGACACAAAAAGGCACTGAGTAAATGGTCTGCCCCTGTGCAGTGCCTCATCCAGATGTTTATGACTTAATGTCTCTGCATGAGGGGATTAGGGCCACACCTTTGCTTGGGAGGGAGCATCTCTCCAAGACAGCAGTTATGCTCTGTTTTTTTCTCCCCAACTAAGCTCTGACTTTTCCCATTCTTCAACGCATCTCAGCCACTTTTCTCTGGAGTCTAGTGGGCCTCAGATGTTAGATCTGGGCTTATTCCACTTCTCCTAACAAGAGACCAGGAATGTGGACATCTCTGGCCTTGTAGGAACTATATGCTATTTGGACCAAGTGGGATTAATGTTGTGAACCATTCACTGTCTTGCGTACTTTCAAAAACGACTTGAAGGGGCATCCTTTCTTTCTTCCAATTCTGTTCTTTGAATTTATTTCCACAATAAGCACATTTTAGAAGCCACGTGGTCTATGGCTGCTTCCATTAATCCTTCCTATGGCCTAGATGCCTTTAAAATCCCCATTCTGCCTGGTGTGAGAACCCCGTCTCCTCCATGAAGCCCTCTCTGACTGCCCTGCACCCGCTGTGCCCTCCCTTTCCAGAACTCCTGCAACACTGCTAATCAGCACCAGATGGCTCAGCAGGGAGCCCTCCTTTTGCTGCATAGTGCTGTGGTCATTGCTCCTGATTGCTCTTAAGTCCCTCGGCCGGCGGGGCTTGCCAGATAAAATACAGGCTGCCCAGTTAAATTTGAATTTCAGAGAAGCAACAAATACCTTCTTAGTATAAGTCTGTCCCAAGTATTGCATCCGTATTGTCTGCTACCTCTGCCGATAATAAGGTCAGCCTGTCATGCTTCTGCATCTACAGCAGGATTCAGCATGGAAGTGAGACTGTTCTAGGCCACATGGTAAATAATGGTTGGTAATAACAACAACAATAGTAACAGCTGACATTGATCAAGCATCAAGCACCTCCATTTGCCAGATACTGTGCTAGACACACAGACGATGTCAAGGACAGGACATGTATACATTACATATTTACATAATGCAAGGTGGAATATGATTTTTTTTTAAAGGCGATGTAGCTTAAAAGATCGAGGGGAGGTCCTCGAAGCCATCTAAGCCAGCTCTGTCATTTAGTGTCCCCGTGACACTGGGTGCTTACCTAATCTTTCCTTATTCTCCTCATTTATAAAATGATGTCTTTCCTCCTGTAACTGTTGAATTGAGACAATACACTGGAAGTAAATAAGATAATATAATAAGGACAAAACACAGCACCCAGCACACAGTGAGGGAAGTTTTCAGGAACTGTTAAAGACATCCTGGTGGTGTAGATGGTGTCACTCTTGAAGTTTAGAGAGGGACGCTCTTTGGCCTGAGTGGTTAGTAGTCTTCGAGGACTGGTAGATTTGACAAGTCGAGGGCAATTCCCAAGAGAGCAGGAAAGTAGAAGACAGTTTTAGGAAATGGTGAGGAGACTTATTTGCCAGAGATCAGCAAATGAACTGCTTCAGTTTGCATGGGATTGATTAAAAACTTTCTTTACCATCAAAAATGCTATGTTAATCTAAAGGAATTTTAAGTCCTCATAGCTAAAAAATCTGCTGTCTTGAGTTATAGCAATTTACAGATCTTTAAGCAATTTACAGCAATTTAAGGACACAAGTTTAATATTCAGGGATAGGATGAATTTTTTTAAAAAGGAACCACCACGTACTATTCTAACTTGATTTCTTAGCTTATCAAAATGAGATAACCAAGGCACTGAGATATTTACTGCCTATGATTCTATCAGTTGACAATAAAAAGAGTTGTCCTTTGTTAGTAACGAACCTTGAGAATCCTCTCCAGAAAATTCCTTTCGCCCCTTCTTTCTTACAGGAAGACTCGGGTACAGAATCATGGGCCTAGCACTTGGGACCTTTTGCAGGATCTGGGCTTCCGTTGAGGTTTCTGCTCAGAGCTGGGGCTGTGGGAATGAAACCAGAGAGGGTGCCAGATGGCAGGGTGTGGGAAGTCTCGGGCTGGAAAAGGATGGCCAAGATAAACAAGCGACTGGAGGTCTGAAAAATGAATGGATAAACATCCAGACCAAAGTCAACAGTGCAGGAGAATCCAACCCAGTCTCCACAGCCGGGGAGGTTTTGACACATGAGTTCAATCTCAAGTCCTTGAAAGAACTTTTGTGCATCTGATTCTGAAGCATCCCTGCCTTGGGGCACTGGGTGTGGGGGGATCACACAGTTCCTGGAGCAATGCAGGGACTGCTTGATTTTCATCAGTCTGATGAAATCTGTAAGATTGCTGCGTAAAAATCAGCGGATGACTGGATGCTGTTTGATATTAAAGAGATAATGTTCATTTGTAAAGTCTGATAATGGTATGTGTTTGTGTTTTTAAAAGACTCTTTATCTTTTAAAACTTCGTACTAAACGTTTACAGATGAAATGATAGGATGAGGATTTGCTTCGAAATAATCCAGGGTTGGAAGGTGGGGATTAGCCATAAATTGACAATTATTTAAACTTGGAGAGCATTATATTATTTTCTCTACTTTTATATATGATCCTTGAAATCGCCCATGATACAAAGATTTAAATAAAAGCTGTCAAAGACATACTTATTTCTTATCATAAAAAAATCCAAACTAGGATCTAACAGAATATATGTCTGGGTTTTTTTTTTTTTTTTAACATGAAGGACATTGGTTTCGGGTCTACATAGAGCAAAATGAAATGGCGCCCAGCAAAATTAAGCCATTTGGAGCTACGAAATAAATATCTTACACATCTGAATATTTCGCTGCAGAATGCCTACACTCTCCCGCAGACTCACAGGTAACATGTGTATCATACTACTGGTATTCTCACTTTCCTGGATAACTGGATTGTAGACCTAATCTTAGGAAACAGTAAGTTCAAGGGGTAGAATGTGTAGTGTGGATCTAAGAGATGCTTCAGACATCCAGCAGTTATCACTTGGTTGGCTGGTGGCCCCTTTGCAGTTCAACGGGGTCTTAACAGACTGGGGCAAAAAGAGGAAACAACTACTTGAAAGTAAGGACTCTAACACACTGACCAAAAAATCCCCGCTGGAATTCTTTCCTGACTCAACTCATTTCCTCCCAGTCTTCTGGTACGATGGGGTTTTTTTGTTGCTGTTGTTTATTTGGTTTGTCTTTTCAATTCCCAATAAATTTGAATTATAGTAACTTGATGGTGTATGCTATGGGGGGAAAAAAAAAGAAAAAAGAAAAGTATTTAGAACTCTTGTTTAAACAGGATTAACGGATTCATCTTTGAAAGGAATACATGACCATTTCCTGACCAGCAAAAGACCCCAAATCTTGTGTGACCGGGGTTAGTACTTATGCAACCCAAATGCCTCGAGGCTGCTGCCCTTGGGGGCTGGACAGAAATGCCCTGCTGTTTCTCTCAAGAATGGCTGGCACAGCCACGGACGAGATAATCTTACTTAGCTTGCACACGTTGTTAGAAACCCAGCCCATGTCATATCATATTGTTTTTAATGCAGTAAAGGGTCAGATGATCCTGCACAGCTTGCTCAGTGTGGGAAGGCCGTGTGCAGGCCTGGCTGCTCCACTCAACGAGTCCAAATCAATTATGCTCTAATCAGGACTGTTTCCGGAACTGGTCAGAGGGAGGTTCAGAGCGAAAAGGCAAAATGGCTATTTCTCTCCAGATCCTGTTTGCATCAGCCGACTCCATCTCAGACACATCCTGTTTGACCTCTGGCATAGCAGGGGAGGGTGATAGTTGGTTTGACTTTTGACTGTCACTGATCTAAGGGCCTCTGCTGTAAAAATATTTTAGGAAAAGCTTGAATGAGTATTCAAGCTCAGTCATCATCCTCCGTCCGTAAGGATACACAGTCTGGGCTATTTATTTTCTCAAATGCTGGTTCCTGGTGCAGCAGAATCCCTGGGAAATGCTTGTTTAAAATGCAGATTTCCACCTCTACCTTAAGGCATGGTCTCTAGGAAGGTGCTAGTAACAAACCACACAGGCGATTCCGAAGAGCAGGCAAGTTCAAGAACTTGCATCAGGGGCGCCTGGGTGGCTGAGTCGGTTAAGCGTCTGCCTTTGGCTCAGGTCATCATCCCAGGGTCCTGGGATGGAGCCCAGAGTCAGGCTCCCTGCTCAGTGGGGAGCCTGTTTCTCCCTCTCCTTCTGCTTGCTGCTCATCCTGCTTGTGCACATGCTCTCTCTCTCTGTCAAACAAACAAACAAACAAACAAACAAATAAATAAAATCCTAAAAAAAAAAAAAAGAACTTGCATCAGGATGTGAACTGCTCAAATCCATGCAGGTCCGACTCCCCTATTTATGCTCTAATGCTGGAAAAATTGTCTTGAAATTTGGGCACCTACAAGGGACCTCCAAAAGAAATGGAGGAACTCACATCCATACGTTCTCAGGGAGTGGTCAGTGAGAATGGGAACGTCAGCCCAAAGGCTACCGTTTTCACCAAAGCATGTCCAAAGGAGAAAAATAAGGGTAAGATTACATTTATTCAAATTGCTTTGTGATTATGTTAACCATATCTTTCGAGAGATGTTAAAATATCCGTCTCACTCTGTTTGGGCTGCTGTAACAAAATACCACAGACCAAGTAGCTTATCTACAACAGAAATGTATTGTGCACAGTTCTGGAGGCTGAATGTCCAAACTCAAGGTATCAGCATGGTAGGCTTCTGGTGCGAGACTACTTCCTAATTCATAGCCAGTGCCTTCTTGCTATTTCCTCACATGGTGGAAGAAGCTAGAGATCTCAAGGGAGTCTCTTTTATAAAGCATTAATCCCATTCCTGAGGGTTCTACCCTCAGGCCTTAGACACTTCCCAAAGGCCCCACCTCCTCATACCTAGGGATTAGGATTTCAAGACATGAATGGGGGGTCTGGGGGACATAAACAATATATTTTCTTTCAGAGACTTATTTTCCATTTCTTTATTTATTTTTGGAATATCAGTACATAATGCCCCTTGCACAAAATTCAAAATGTACATATTGACTATGTGGGACATCTTCCTTCTACTCCAGAATTCTGGTTCCCAAACCCAGAAGCAGCCACTGTTACAGGTTTCTTATATCTTCAAGAAATGCTCTATACAGGTACAAGCAGATATATTTATAGAAATTCATTTTTGATACAGCAGGTAACATCTTGCATCTTGCTTTTTTTACTTAACATATTACAGAGATACTTCCATATCAGTACATTTGGGGAATTTTTTTTTTTATTAAATAATAGTGATGGTATATTGTAGTTGAGCATTTTAAAAATGCCCTGAAGACTACACACACACACACACACACACACACAAACACACACACACACATACATTTAGCAGTCTCATACTGGAACCCAAAAATATTTTATTTTTTTTTTAAAGATTTTATTTATTTATTTGACAGAGAGAGTCACAGTGAGAGAGGGAACACAAGCAGGGGGAGTGGCAGAGGGAGATGCAGGCTCCCCACCGAGCAGGGAGCCCGACGCAGGGCTCGCGATCCCAGGACCCTGGGATCATGACCTGAGCCGAAGGCAGACACTTAACGACTGAGCCACCCAGGTGCCCCACCCCAAAATATTTTAAATTTTTTTCTAGTTGTGAAATCTGAAAACTGAAGCTGGCATAATATAAATATAAATATAAATATAATTATAATTATAAGTATAAATATAAATATAAAACAATAACAATGATTATAGTATTATAATAGTATTATAATACAACATTTTGTAATAAGATATTTATGTAATAATGATTTGTTAAACTGTTAAATGATAAATGATAAGAAGAGTAACAAACATTTCAGAATCCAATAGTTCTGGGCTAAAGTCCTACTTCTGTCCTTCTGTAGCTCGAAGAACTTGGGGAAGTTACTAATGTCTCTGAGCCAGTTTCCTCATTTGGCAAAACTGAGGGTAGGATGGGAAGTGAAACGCCCCCTCCTGAAGTTGTGAGGATTAAATAAATAATGAATAGAAATCACCAGGAGCCTCACACCCAGGGAGATGACTGGCGCATGGGGCACAGCCATAGAGCTGGCAACAGACACATGCTGCCGAGAGACTACGCGAGGAAGGGCTGTAAGTGTGCAGTGACTTCGGCAGTTGGGAGATAAGTGAAGACTCAGGCAGAGCTCAGCAGAGTATTACCAGCAGAAACCAGAGCTGGGAGGAGGGGAGTGGCAGCTGCTGAAGAGAGCATTGGTGAGTACATGCACAGTTGTTGAAGTTGGGCACTATGTGGTCCAGTCTCACAGCAAGCAACATCTTGGCCAAAGAAATACCATCTGGCAACCAAAGAGAAAATTCAGCCTTCTGGTCCTTTATCTGCATTTTCTGAATACCTGGAAGGAAGACTGTAGAGTGATTTTTCTTTTTTTTCCCATCCAAATCCTACTTGTAAATAGGAAGAAATGGAGAATGGGTCCCTTCTGTGTGCAAGTCGATTGGGAAAGACAAAACATTGAATAAGCGCTATTGAAACAAGTTTTAAGAAGTGGCCTATACAGTCTTGAGAAGTGAGATATTGTAAAATATTCTTTTTAAACAATGATGACAGAAGTGATGCATCATGTTCTGTTTCTCATTTTTTGTTTGGTTGGGTTTTTATGGAGAATTTCAAACATATATTAAGTAGAAAGACAGCATAATGAGCCTTATGATCATCTTCAACAACTATCAACTCATGGCCAATTTCCCTGCATATTCCTGCACCTCCCCTCAATATTATTTGAAGCAAATACTATACACCATGTCATTTCATCTCTAAATATTTCAGCATGTAATCCCTTAACATCATCAAATAGCCAGTAAGTGTTCAAATCACCAGTGGTCTCATGGATGCCATCCTTTCTTTTAACGGATTATTTGAGTCAGGATCCTGATAAGATGCATACATTGCAATAGGTTTTTTTGAAAAATCAATACGAACTCCCTCCATTTCTCTTTCTCCCCCTTGCAATTTATTTATTGACGAAACATCTTTCCTTCAGAGTTTCCTTCTGTCTGAATTTTGCTGATTGCATCCTGTGGCATAATGGAACACATTCCTCTCACTCTTCCCTAACTCTTGTATTTCCTAAAACTTGGAAATTGCATCTGAAGGCTTGGTCAGATCCAGGTTTGATTTTGTGTGTGTGCATGCATGTCAAGACTATTTCAGAGTGTTGTTTCCATCAAGAGGAACTTATGGCTACTTTTCTCTTTTTTGTGCTGTTAGCAGTTACTAGTGTTCAATGCCAAGTATCTCAGTGTGTTTGGTTTTCCTGTCTCTTTTGTTCACCGTCATCCAATGAACTGTTACTCCTGGGCGAGGTCAAGTTACAGGTTAAGGTCTCCAAGCTTTGGATTACTAAGAATTTTCAGAAATCCATCACCCCAAAGTTATGCTTTTTCAGGATTTTTTTTCCAGTTTGTTGAGCTATAATAGACACATAACACTGTATTCGTTTACAATATACAACATAATTATTTGATGTATATCTATATTGCAAAATGATCAACACAGTAAGTTTACTTAACATCTATCACCTCACATAGTTACAATTTTTTTTCTCATGGTGAGAACTTTTAAGATCCCCTCTCTTAGCAACTCTAAAATATACAATACAGTATTGTTAATTATAATCACCAAGCTGCATATTACATCCCCAGAACTTATGTATCTTATAACTGGAAGTTGATACCTTTTGACCACATTCACCCCTTTCCCCCCCTCCCCACCCCCTGCCTCTGGCAACCACTGATCTATTCTCTGTATCTATGAGTTCAGTTTCTTTAGATTCCACATATAAGTGAGATCATACAGTACTTGTCTTTCTCTGTCTGATTTACCTCACTTAACATAATGCCATAGAGGTCCATCCATGTTCTCACAAATGGCAGGATTTCCTTCCTTTCTGTGGCTGAATAATATTCGATTGTGTATGTATTTGTGTGTGTGTGTGTGTGTGTACATATATATATACACTACATTTTTTTATCCACTCATTCATTGATGAACACTTAGTTGTTTCCATGTCTTGGCAATCGTAAACAATATTGCTATGGGCATGAGGGTGCAGATATCTTTTCCAGACAATGAATTCATTTCCTTCAGATATATATCCAGAAGAGGGGTTGCTGGATCATATGGTACGTGTGTGTGTGTGTGTGTGTGTGTGTGTTTTCGAGGATCCTCCTTACTGTTTTCCATACTGGCACACCTCACATGTGTTCCCTTTCCTCCACATCCTCACCAACACTTGTTGTCTCTTGTCTTTTTGATGGTAGCCACTCTAACAGGTGTGAGGTGATAGCTCATTGTGGTTTTGATTTGCATTTCCCTAATGATGAGTGTTGTTCATGAGCATCTTTCCATGTACCTGTTGGCTATTTGTATGTCTTCTTCAGAAAAATGTCCATTTAGTTCCTCGGCCCAATTTTAGATTGGATTCTTTGTTTTTTGCTATTGAGTTGCATGAGCTCTTTATATATTTTTTATATTATCCCCCTTATCGATATATGATTTGCAAATTTTTTTGTTTTTTGTTTTTTGGTGCAAAAAGGTGATTTTATTAAAGCACGGGGACAGGATCCATGGGCAGAAAGAGCTGCTACTGGTTTGCAGACATTTTCTCCCTTTCAATAGGTTGTCTTTTCATTTGATTGAGGATCTTTGCCGTGAAAAAACCTCTTAGTTGCTTTTGCTGCCTTTGGTTTTGGTGTCAAATCCAAAAAAACTCACTGCCAAGACCAATGTCAAGGAGCTTACCTCTATGTGTTCTTCCAGGAGTTTTATGGTTTCAGGTCTTATGTTCAAGTCTTTAATCCATTTAAGATGGTCCTTTATCTGCATCTTTCTGAACATCAAGAAGGGGAAAAGAGTGTAGGGTGATATTTCTTTAAGCCCCACTTCTCTCTTAAGAACTTCACCCTGTTCTTGTGTTTCTTCTACTAAAATGGTTCCCACCCTGCAATCTCCTCAAAACCTTCCTTATCGGTTAATGCGCCTCTTCCTCATCTTCCCCCTACCTTCTGATTCTGTATCAAGAAGCCCAAAGAACTATTCTTCCGGCAATGACAGAATTCTTCTTAAAGGACAGAATGATTCACAAAAAACACAATCCGCTTTGAGTGTTAAGAGGGGGGGAAAGGTGGGAACTCTGCTATGCAATCATTTTTGTCCCTTCACAAATGAATGAAAGATCAACCAGGCCGAACTCCAGCTGGGATGCTGAGATCCCTGAAATGTGCCAAGTGATGAAACTTGAGCAAAACCGTGAGGTGCTGTGAGAAGTATGTGCCCATGACAAAGCGCAAAGCGCACACTGCATTTCATATGAATTAGTTGATTACAGGCACCTTGCTGGACCAGCAAGAGGGGATATCTGGGGACAGAGACTGTTCTGAGGCCTCTCCAGTAATTGTGTTAAGGGAGCCGGTTATTCTCTCTGCATATAACACTGGCATTCATCACCCTGAACCATAAATCCTGTGGTACGCTACCTTTTTCCATTTCTAAATAAGCCATCCATGGCCAAAGCCCAGCTGGGAAGTGCTGGACGAGAGGCCCACCGTCCCAAAGTGAGCACATGATGGGCAAAAGAAGACAGGAGCCAAGGGGAAAGGGCCAGTCGCTTAGCTCTGAAAGCATTCCAAGCTCTTTGGAATAGAGGCCTCTCCCAGCCTCTCTTCCCTACTCCCCCCTGCAAGAAAATTAGAGCCCAATTTAACAAGGCAGAAAGGTGGAGGACTTGACCATGTGTGAAACTTGGTTACTTTCAAAATGATACTCTGGTTTACTTAAAGGTGCAGTACACAATAATTCAATTGATGTGTTTCATCAACTCAAATGAAAGGTGAATGTCAATGTGAATAAGTGATAACTCTCTTTTACACAGACAAACTCAAGCTAGGAGAGGCAAAACTGGAATTGTGGGGTTGCCCAGGCTTTGGGATTAGACAGACCTTGTCACATCCTGACTCCATCAGTCCATCAGTTTTTATCTGTGTGTCTTTTGGAAATTGCTCAATCACTCTGTGAACCATGCTTTCCTTATCTGTAAATGAGAATAACTAACCATGCCTACTTCATAACATTATTGTGAGAACATGGGGAGGACACTTGGCATTGTGCCAACAGAACATGGGGTTCAATAAATACTTTTTTATTGTTGTTACTAGGAGTTCTTGGAGAATCAGACTTCATGAATGCGCAAGATTTGTTCAATAAACTTTACATTCTTGGAATAATTTTACCTTTGTGGAAAGGTTGCAAAGACAGTCCAGAGAGTTCCCAAATACTCTTCACCCAGATTTTTTTAAATGTCAACATCTAATACTATTGTGGTACATTTGCCAAAACTAAGAAGCCCACCCTGGCACATCCATATTACTATAAACTATTACTATTATCATTATTATTACTATAAAACTTGACACTTTCCAGATGTCCAAGTTTCCTATTCCAGGATATAATCTAGGATGTCACATTGCATTTAGAAGAATATTTTTAATTGACACAGCAGTCAGCATTGTTAGTCAATCAGTGACTCCATGGTCAAAACTTAAATGTGCCTTTTTAAAATCCTTAAGAGGTCTTGAAAATCATTTATTCTCTTAAGTAGTTTTTTTGCAAACTATTAGTTGGTGTAGTAAATCCTTTTGCATGGTCAGTGAAATAGTCAAATGCAGGTTAGCGTCTGCCAGAATTATCACATTATTCGTTTTATTCAGACTTGAAATTCCTAAGATTTTACTGTGCACGTACTCATGGCCTGCAAAGAGATAACAGTGTTTGGCGCTCAGTAGGTGTTCAAAAAGTGTGTGTTGATAACCTAAATGTAAAAGGTAATTCAGATCTTCTGACAGCTTGATCTGCTTACAGGCACAGTTAAGTGTATTTTGCCTTGGGCTGGGTCTTATTTTGAGTGATCTCTTGGAGTTTGGCTTTGCCTTTGCCTATAGAACCTGTTTGTACAAGACTACACAGAATCTGAGCAAATAAGACTCACTGTTTGGCAAACTATGAATTTCTTTACTACCATTCACTCAGCAAGAATTGTCCCTTGGGGAGATCAATTCTGATGTTGAAATAAATCGGTTTTACTTTTATCTCCAAAAAAAAAAAAATACTCATGTGTGTGAATTCAATTTCTTGCAGGTTAGTTGTGGTAGTTGCTGTTTTTTATAAACAGTATTAACCCGAGAGGATGAGAATCACCAGGGTGGCTCTGGCAAGGAGAAAGACGGAAGCGGGGGTGTCCAGCCAGCCATGAGTTTCCTGGTGTGATCGGGTGGGTTTGCTGCAGCCACACTGGGACCTCAGGGGTAAGTTATTACAAGGTCGTTGTGGCAAGGGCATGTCGTCCTTCCCCAGTATTGACAAATGCTGTACTGCATCCAAGCCATTCACTGAATCATTCTTGTATTTAGTTTAAAAAACCTATCGAGTGACAACTACATACCATTGACTAGATGTCTGTTACGGAAAATGTACCCTGTGAAGCATTCACTTACTTGGAGGCTTATTAGAAACGCAGAATTTCAGGGGCACCTGGGTGGCTCAGTCTGTTAAGTGTCTGCCTTTGGCTCAGATCGTGATCCCAGGGTCGTGGGATTGAGCCCCATGTCGGGCTCCTTGCTCACTGGGGAGCCTGCTTCTCCCTCTCTCTCTTTGCAGCTCCCCCCTGCCTATGCTCTCTCCCTCTCTCTCTCCCTCTCTCTGTGCTCTGTCAAATAAATAAATAAAATCTTTTAAAAAAGAATGCAGAATTTCAGGACCCACCCCAGTCATCTGAATCAGAATCTGCATTTTAACAAGCTCTGGAGGTGATTCTCACTGGACTAGATGACAGGGGTAAGAGCCAGAATCCCATCATATAAGTGATATATATTTATTGAAGGGACTATTGATAAAATTTCAGTCAGTCACAGGATACCAGTAAGGAATGGTGAGGCACACTGGCCTTAGTGTTAGCAGAAACCTATTACCATCCCAGCAGGAGCTGCTCAATAGAACCAATGGTCTTTGGTAGCAAAGAATGTGTCTCTGGCAGGGCCAACAGAAAATATCCATCACACCATGAAACATGGCCTCTGTTCTCAATGACTTTGGTCTCTAGAAGACCTTATGTACCTGTGGGTTGGCGGTGATAAAAGCCTCCATTGTTGCAACCTAAACAAAAACTACCTTTTCAAAATGACCTTGAATGTGATATTCTAGGATTCTCTTAGATCATTCCTTAACAACCTAACCATATTTCTGAGTAATTATTATGTGAAAGGCACTCACCTAGATACTGAGGAGGTAGAAGTGTTAGATATGGTCCCTGCCTTCAAGAAGTTTGTGATTTTAGGTTTAGCATCGATTAATGCTTCTTACATAAAACTGAAAAAAGGCTCAAAAATTCAACCAGAACCCAATGGAGCAGGCTATGAAGTTGAGACTCTGAAACCAGACCACTAGGTTTGAACTTCAGTTCTAATATTTACTAGCTATGGAGCTGTGGATATCCTGCCTAGCCTCTCTATGTCTCCTTCTCTTCCTCTGTAAAGTTGAGATGATAAAATCAGTTGCCTGCCTCAATGGGCTATGGTGGTGGCTGTCAGGATTAAATGAGTCAGCATGTGAAAAGTATTTTCAGTGGTGCCCAGCACATCATCAACCCTCTACATGTTAGTTATTGGAAACTAAGAAATAACCATGTCCTCAGTGGCAGAGAACCTAAAAAAGCAGAGTACCAGGTCCATGACATAAAGCTGCCCTTCTAAATTTATGCATTTTTATTTATTGATTGGCTTTTAAAGATCTATTTATTTATTTTTAGAGAGAGAGAGAGAGAATGCACGAGCAGGGGGAGGGGCAGAGGGAGAGAGAGAGAGAATCCCAAGTGGATTCTGCACTGAGCACAGAGCCCAACGTGGGGCTCAGTCCCACGACCCTGAGATGACCAGAGCCGCAACCAAGAGTCGGACACTCAACCAACTGTGCCACCCAGGCACCCCTAAATTTATGCATTTAAATAAGTCGATTAAAGGATAAAAATAATAAGTTAATAATCATAGAGTTGGTACAAGGATAAAGAAGTATTGAAGCAGTTAAGTTTGAGAAACCCTGACCCTCAGTTACTTCTAGCCCCCAGACCCATGCAATGCCTTGTCTAAGTGTTCTTAGAGGGTTAAGAGACTTTCTGAAGGGACAGGTTCCCACAAAGCCTTCTGGGTTAAAGGAAAATGAAATGTAAGTATAAAAGTAGGAGTGCTTTTAAGAAATTGAAGTTAGTAGGGCACCTGGGTGGTTCAGTTGGTTAAACGTCTGCCTTCAGCTCAGGTCATAATCCCGGAGTCCCAGGATGGAGCCCCACATCAGGTTCCCCACTCAGCAGGGAGTCTGCGTCTCCCTCTTACCCTCCCCCATCTCGGGCTCTCTTTCTCATTCTGAAATAAATAAATAAAATATTAAAAAAAAAGAAATTGAAGTTAATTATGTATTCAAAATCAACTAAAGGAGTTGTAAACACATATGGGGGTGCAGCTACCCTGCATATCAAGATCAGAGGCTCCAAGAGCTACACATATAGTTATGCCAATGGAAGTCATGTACATACATCTGAGGGCAGAGGTCAGCTCTTGAGATTTCATTTAGTTACCTCTTCGTCAGGATTTCCAAAATTTCAGGCTTCTTTTGTTAGATCCAGCATTGTTTTTTTTTTTTCTTCGCATTCTGATGAACTTGTGACCTAAATTGTATTTCCAATCTCCAGTCATTTAGTGGAAGGCCATTAGTGACTGGTTAAACACACACATGCACGTGCACACACACATTCATATATTACATTTTCAGACCAATTGAATTACAGAAGGAGTCAATCTGAAAAGTTATTGAATTAAAACCCTAGAAGGGAGAGATGGGTTTTATTGTTAGTGGTTGGCATGACAACTTGATATGCTAGAGAGGAATATGTGCTGAGTTCATGTCTTGGAGCCTCTGACAAGTTCAAGGCAGGGCTTTTGCCTCTAAATCTTGTTGCCAAGGTAATGCAGCATAAGGCCAGAGTCCACTGAAATGAATACCTCTGACAGCTCATGCCAGCAGGAGCTATCTGATTAAAAGGGATCTTAAAAAAAAAAAAAAAGAAAAAGAAAAGAAACAGTATTTTAACAAGAGCAGGAGGAGAATGCAAAGGCGGGATATTGAAATATGGACAAGAGAAAATCTGAAAGGAAAGCAGTTAGCGGGTGCCAAGAAGTAACTCAATAAAGGGGTCTGTTTTATTAGCAAGGGGTTGGTGATGTGTGAAGGTCTGCAGGCAGGGATCCCAGCCCGCCGGGCCATTTTGTTAGTGAAATGATACTGCCCCAGTTTGGTTCCCTGGCTCAAGTTCAGCAGAATGATTTCACTTGATTGGTGGCTGCCCCTTTCCGACTACAGATTTTAATTTGACAGATTTCCTTCTCTGATAATACATTAAAGAAAATGGTTTCTGAGGGACCTTATAGGTCACACATATATCTCAAAATGAAAAGGGAACCCACAAAAACCTCAACCCAGAGTAGAGGCCACCAAATGCCATGCCTTCAGCCACCAGAAGAAAGAATCCTCAAGTTCATGATCATATGTCCAAGAGGGATTTGACCCAGACTCCAAGTAAGCTGACTCTCTTTCACACTTCCAGGGATTTAATGGGGATAATTAGTAAGTGCGGACATGTGGGTAAGAGGGTAAAAGGTGGAATCTGAACGGAATTCAGAATCCCAGGTCAGCAGTTCTAACTTAGTTCCTATGAATTCAGATCAGAGTACTATTTCATAAACAAATGAGGGAATGAAAATTTACTATCCTCATCCCACCCTATATAAGTAGCGTCGACGGTGTGATCTGTAATGGAGAGGATATTGGCCTTAGAGTTACCAAAATCCAACTCCTGCCTCTGCAATTGATTTGCTGAGTGGTGTTGGCCCAGTATTTAACATGTTCTGTCTCTGTTTCTGAAGCTATAAAGCAAGGTGGATTATCCCAGCCTCTTCCTGTAAGACTAGTTCTCTACCTGGAATGGATAGCCAAATCACAGAAAAAGCTCTTTTTAGAAATTCAGATTCCCTGGGCCCTGCCCCAATTTCTGCTAAGTCAAAATTTAGACCTTTCAAGAGCTCTACACATGATTCTGATTTGCATCTCTGTTCAAGAATCACCAAAGATTATACATAACTTGTAAAGATGAATAAGCTAACATATGGGAGTTGTCTTAAGCTCCTCAATCAATCGAAAAGGAAAGGTGCAACCAAGTTCAGCTTTTTTTCCCCCAGCTTACATTTTTAATATTTAAAACATGGCAAAGAGATTAGGAATGTAGGAAAGTTGGCATATGTAAGGGAGTTCACATTTCTCTTTACAGTTTGAGGTATTTGGAGATGTCCAAGCTTTAAAAGAAAAGCTCTTGAAGTAACTCTTTTTGTTCATGGTTTCCATGCAATATGCCCCACCATCTTTATTGATCTGGAGAATGAAAAGTGAGGTTTATCTAATGCTTACTGGCACAATTTTGAGTGTTTTGTTATATGTTAACTCATTTGATCTTGCCCCCTCTTATACACACTATGGAGAGATGAAGTAACCTGAGGCCATTGGTGACAAAGGGTAGAGCTGGGCTTTGAACCCAGGAACCTCACTCCAGAGCCCCACTCCTAGTCACTGTGTTGAAACCATTGGTAGGTCAAACATTTCCATGAATAAATTGTTCAGCCTATATATGGGAGTTTTTCTAGGTCTGAGTCATCACTTCCTAAAATGTGGTCCTTAGACTTCCTATGTCGGGATCATCCGAGGTGCTTATTAAAAATTCTGTTTCCAGGGATCAATCCCAGGCCTCTGGCACTAGCATCTCAGGTATGAATAGATGGCTGGAACTGGCATTTAGAAAGTATACTCCTTGGGCGCCTGGGTGGCTCAGTTGGTTGAGCGACTGCCTTCAGCTCAGGTCATGATCCTGGAGTCCCGGGATCGAGTCCCGCATCGGGCTCCCTGCTCGGCGGGGAGTCTGCTTCTCCCTCTGACCCTCTTTCCTCTCGTGCTCTCTGTCTCTCATTCTCTCTCTCTCAAATAAATAAATAAAATCTTTAAAAAAAAAAAAAAAAAAAAGAAAGTATACTCCTTAGGTGATTGTTTTTCCAACTTCACTGAGGTGTGACAGGCAATACATTTAGGTTGTACAATGTGATTTTTTTATGGTGTATAACACAATTTAATATATACATATATGTTGTGAAATGATTACCACAATCAAATTAACACATCCATCATCTCATATAGTTAACCTTTTATGTGTATGGGTGTGGTGAGAACACTTAAGATGTACTCTCTTAGCAAGTTAGGTGAGTAAGCCCAGTAAAATTTAAGAACCACTGGCCTGGGATTAACATTCGTAGGTCACCATTGTCGAGGATGAGGACATTTGGGAGCCGTCAAACCAAAACTGTTTTCCAGAATTAGACACTGGGCACTACCTGGGGTTGTTCATGGATAGTTTGTGGCTGTTGGATAGTTTGCACAAGACACAACTTCTGCCCAGAAAAAAACTGGTTGTTGTCTGTCGTGGAGGGAAGCCAGCAAAATGACAGTATGAATTTGCCTTCAGAGCCCAGATCTCATTTCCCCCCAAGGGGTTCCTACTTATTGGTAGCAGGGCTAGCACTGGACTATAACTTTGATGTTTTCCTTCGTAATATCCAAGCGCTTGGAAGTCCCCGTGTCACTCGCTGCACACCCCATTGCGGACACAATGACAGAGTCAGGGAGCAGACCATGTGGAATGCAGTCTGGCCCCCTTGGGGCTTTGAATTGAGCAGGAACTTGCAGACTCCCACAAGAGATCACTGTGGTGTCTTTTTCAGATGGGCAAAGAAAAGGAGGCCAAGAAGTAAACCCAGAAGGGTTGGGGATTTGTACTTTGGAAGTAGTCCACAGTGATTTTTTTTTAATTAAAAATTTTTATGTGAGGCTTCTTGGGATGTAATTTATACACAGTAAATTCAGGTGGGTTTTTTGTTTTGTTTTTAGTGTGTGGTTCAATGAGTGTTGGAAGCTATACTCAACATCATACCACCAACACCAGTTCTGTGAATTTGACTGATGTATATGGTCAGGTAACCAACATCAAAAAAGACAGAACACTATCAATTCCCCCGAAAAGTTCCTTTGTACCCCTTTTCAGCCAACCCCACCCTCTTTCCCCCATTCTTTGGCTACCACTAATCTAATACGCATCCATATTCTAGAATGTCACATAAATGAAATCTTATCATATGCAGCCTTTCGTTGGTGTGGATGTCAATAATTCTTTCCTATTTATTACTAAGTAGTATTCCATTGTATGGGTTGCCACAATGTATTCGTTGATTCACCAGATGATGGGCATTTGGGGTATTTTCACTTTGTGGCAGGAACTGAGATTTAAATGAGCACAAATTCAGCAAGCCCACAGATAAGCCGACTCTGGAAAGTGAAATGGTTTATGCCTACAGTCGTTCATAAAAATCACCATCACACTGGAAATTCCAACTAACACCTAAACATCTGTGGCTCTGGAAACCAATGGGAAGGAAGAAAATGCATTAAGTCGTGTTGGTGGAGTGATTAGAAGAGCATTTGGTGTCCTTTGAGAGCCCTAAAATGATACTACCATGCTGAGACACATGAGGGCGCTCTAACCAGCTAGCATTAGCAAAGCCTTCGTTCTAACAAAGGTTGTTTGTTTTTTAATTTATTGGAATGCTTTGTTGAAAACCCTGGTGAATTCTCACTCCCACCCTTGGTCTCATTGGCCACTCTCGGATGATAGAAAAGAATTTGGCATCCAGTGAATCTGTCTTTGACTAATCCTCAGGGGTTTGTTGTACCCAAGCACAGTTTTATGGGGAGGCTTTAGTCAGCTTCCCTACTTAGAGTTACATGGAAAGGCTTCCAAAGGAACTCAAGATCAGAATACCTCATAAATCACAAAGAGAACTGAGATGGTCCCTAAAGTTCCTTTTTAATTTTATTGTTATTTTCAGGCCTTCCCAGAATTTAGCACACGGGTGTTAAAAAATAAAAGCACACGGGCAATAATTTAGAGAGACTTGTGAGTCACTCCTTTCACATGGATCAACAATTTCGCTGGTTGAGAGTTGTTCGTTCTCATCCAAGGAAACACTGTGATCCATATAGAGGATTGCTATCTTTATAGCAAAGCAGGAGGGAGAGAGGACAGGGTTACTGGTTTGGGTTTTCTGAGAGGCTATTCAAAACCAAAACCAAAAAAAAAAAAAAAAGTTCTGGATACATTTAAAATTTTTTGAAAATCAATGACTCATTTGTTACAGAGGAGTGAAATCCAAAATAAAAGAAACTTCATATAAACTGCATTAGAAAGCTCTGATGGGACTCTAAATGAATTTCATGCTGGGGGTGCATGATTTTCTTCCAAGGTCCGGGGAGTCTTAAGGATCCCTCTCTTAGGGATAGGGGTGGATCCCATCATAGCAAGGATGTTTCTGCAAGGACTTCGTACAATTAACAGAATAAAATGCTTACTGAAGAAAGAAGTCTTTTACTCAGTCAAAACTCCCGAACATAAAATATGATTGTTTCAAGCAGAAAATTATCTTTGGCTGTTATGTCCAAGTTACATAATAGCATGGCCTTAAAATTAAGAAGAAGACAGGGAAGAGATGATTCTAAGGACAGAGTGTGGCCCTGGCCTGGATTCATGGATGCTTGGCACCAATCAAGAGAACCACCCTGGGGTGCTCTCTCTCCCCATTTGAGTAGAATCCTGAACCGCAAGACCTGGGCCTACACACAGTCCCACTGTAGACTTTCTCAATCACCCCCTTCAAAGGACATTCTCCTGTTCTATCCTTACCTTATCTCTTGAATCCAAAGCTCCCTGGCTGTGTGAATATGGTGGTTAAATGTTTGGACCAATGAGTCGTAGCTAGCTATGTGATCTTAAATAAATTAACTTTACCTCTCTAAACTTCAATTTCCCCACCAAAAAGTGGAGATTGTAAAAGTCTTTATTTTGGGTCTCCGTAATAGTACCCACCAGAAGTTGCTGAGAAGATTAAATAAGATAATGCATATAAAGTCATATAACCCAGTGTTTGGTACATAGTAAGCCCTCCAGAGATTGACATTATTATTTTTAGCATTATTATCATCATCAACATTATTATCAATATTTCTGGTTTGCTCCTCTCAACTGTCACCTCATCCCCCTCTCCTGCTAAACCACCTTCAGACTCCAGGGGGAAGAATCTTCCTAGTCAACCAAGCCCTTAACCTCTCCTCTCCCTGCATCTGCCCCAAAGCAAACTCAGCCAATGCTAACAGTCTTGTCCCATCACACATCAGGGTTGTGCTAAGAATGCCAGGAGCATCAAGTGGCCATCAATCTAGCTATAACCATCAATTTGGGATGGATTTACCTTAAAAGTGACGTGCACTCCTTTCTATTATAAATCCCTACACTATTCACCCTTCCAGGTGAGAAATGTGACTTCAAGAGCATATTCTGTCCATCAACAATCATCTTCCTATAAAGGAGTTGCAGAAACAATACAATGTGAGTGGACAGGGGTCCTTTTTAAGGAGAGGAAATACTATTTTATATCACTGCAGTTATGTCCCCAGCAAGCAACAGAGTCAAGTCCCAAGCTGACAACGGTACCTCCAAGTTTTGCAAGAGAACTGGAAGAAGAAAAGGAAATCCAAAGACATTGTGATCCCAGTTTAACAATGAATGAGGAGAAGCAAAATGCCTCAAAATAGATCTGTTCACGTTTCCTTTTTAAGAATGGGAGGGGGAGGTTCCTCCAGACAAGTCAGAATAACTTACAGTCAAGTTGTATTTTTAACAAGTTCTCTCAATTAGCTCACGTAGTGTTTAGGATTGTAGATTCTGGATCTGTCCAGCGGGGTATTCTGCTTCTGTCTCTTAATCCCCATAGGCCTTGGTTTCCCATAGGTAGAATGGGGATAACAATATTGTACACCTCACAGCATTCTCATTAGAATTAAATGCAATCATCCGTTTATACCACCAAGCACAGTGCCTGGAAATGAGAAAAGGGATGGGAGAGGAAGGAGAAGAGAAGATCAGAAAGTGACCAGGTCCAGACTCACGATGAGATTGTGTGAACCCAAGAGTGTGATTAATTCAACCACATGCACCTGAGGTTCAAGGAAAGCAAGAAGGTGAAGGAGCTTTAGCCCATGGACTTTGATGATGTGTTTCCCTGCTCAGCATCTTTTGGCGTATTTCCTCCTGTTCCACTGTGTCTGACGAGGTGGGTTTGCTGGATAGCCAAGTTCCAGATAAAAGGAGTAGCAAACAAAAAGAAGCTGAGGCACTTATGCATATGCAAAGAAATAAACCCACAGACTAAAGGGACTTCCGAGGCTCTTTAGGTCAACCCTCTGAGGTTGGAGAGGTTACGTGGCCTGCTCAAAGTAATGCAGCTAAGGAGACACCACGCCAGGACTAGAATCTAAGGGCGTCATAATCTACCTCCCAAGTACATCAGACTGCAAGAGGATTGCAGATACTAATAGCAACACTACCTTCTTTTATATCTTATGCCCAAGGAAAAATGAAAAAGAAGATTCTATGCAGACACCGTTTGAAGTTCAACTCACAATAGGCCTTACACTTTAAATGGGTCACTCTGTATCACCATGGTGATTCTTCCAAGTTCTCCTGGAATCATCAGCTGTTTTCTAATGAGGGCACTCCCCAGAACTTGCAACTCCACCAAACAGATAACTATTTCCCAAGAGAAAATACTTAGCTCCTTATTTTGCAGCCCTTAGTCAGCAATTATTTTCCCTTCTCTACTTCCCAGGGAAACGATCTAAAGATTGTGCCTAGGGCTCCTGGGTGGCTGTCGTTAAGCAGCTGCCCTCGGCTCAGGTCATGATCCCAGAGTCCTGGGATCGAGCCCCACATCAGGCTCCCTGCTCGGCGGGAAGCCTGCTTCTCCCTCTCCCACTCCCCCTGCTTGTCTTCCTGTTCTCGCTGTCTCTGTCTCTGTCAAAGAAATAAATAAAATCTTTAAAAAAAAAAAATTCTTAAAAAAAAAAAAAAAGATTGTGCCTACATTTGCTTTAGAAGTCCCAGAGTTCTTGGCGCCTGGGTGGCTCAGTTGGTTAAGCGACTGCCTTCGGCTCAGGTCATGATCCTGGAGTCCCAGGACCGAGTCCCGCATAGGGCTCCCTGCTCGGCAGGGAGTCTGCTTCTCCCTCTGACCCTCCCCCCTCTCATGTGCTCTCTCTCTCTCAAATAAATAAATAAAAAATCTTAAAAAAATAAAAAGAAGTCCCAGAGTTCTTTTAAAAACCTCTTGATTCCACTGATGGCAACTCTGCTTTCCTGGGTTTTGTGTGATTTATATGTTGAGAAACAGCCACCTTCTTGCCTTCTATCTTTCTAACTGAGCAATAAGTATATCACAACTACAAAGCTTAGTAACAGTACGGCTGTTCCTCAAAAAATTTTAAAAAAGAATCACATATGATTCAGCCATTACAATTCTGGGTATCCATCCAAAAGAATTGAAATCAAGGTCTCAAAGAGAGATTTGTACACCCAGGTTCAGAGTAGCATTACTTACAGTAACTAAAAGCTGGAAGCCACCCAAGTATCTATCAATGGAGGAATGGGGATAAACAAAATGTGATACATATAATAAAATAGTATTCAGCCTTTAAAAGGAACAAAATTCTGACGGGGATCCAACATGGATGAATCTTGAAGACATTATGTGAAGTAAAATAAACCAGGCACTAAAAGACAAATACAGTATGATTCCACTTATATGAGGTATCTAGAGTGGTCAAATTCATAGAGATGGAAAGCAGGATGGTGGATTCCAGGGGCTGGCAGAGGGGAGAAGTTGTTTAGTGGGTACAGAGTTTCAGTTTTGCAAGATGAAAAAGTTCTGGAGATGGATTGCAAGTAATGTGAGTATACTTAATATTACCGAATGGTGAACTCAAAATGGTTGCAGTGGTAAATGTTATATGTATTTTATCATAGTTAAAAAGGTTTTAAATAAAAATAAAATGAGAGAGTGAGAGAGAGAGAGATGGGGAGTGTCTAAGTCCTATATACTTATTACAAGCATATGTACAGTTATTTTAACTGTCATTGGTCTCATTATACTTCTCAGTCATAATTGTGAAGGTTCGCTGCTTAGGATTCTCTCTCTCTCCCTCTGCCCCTTCCCTCCTCCCCCACACTAGCACGCATGCATGCGCTCTCTCTCTCTCTCAAATAAATAAATAAAATCTTTAAAAATTTGCTTTCACACAATTCATAAAGGAAATAAAGTGAAAGGAAAGACAACACCACCTGGGCAGACCTCATCACCTCTGCAGAGATAATCTCTGTTCAAATTGAGTATGTAGTCCTCCAGAATTTTTGTTTTTGTTTTTGTTTTTTTAAAGATTTTATTTATTTATTTATTTGAGAGAGAGAGAGAGAGAAACAGCATGAGAGGGGATAGGGTCAGAGGGAGAAGTAGGCTCCCCGCCGAGCTGGGAGCCCAATGTGGGGCTCAATCCCAGGACTCCGGGATCATGACCTGAGCCGAAGGCAGTCGCTTAACCAACTGAGCCACCCAGGCGCCCAGTCCTCCAGAATTTTTGGTGCCTATACATGCATGCATATATGATTTGTGCATTTGTTTTTTAAAAAATAAAATATAATCAAATAACACATGCTGTTCTACAACTTGCTTTTCTTCAATTAGCAATATATCCTAAACAGCTTTCCATATGAGTACATATAGGTATGATTCTTTCTATATGTTCCTTACGCTATCTAACCAATTCTCCAATAAAGGATGTTTAGATTATGTCCAGTTTAGTGTTGTTGTAATTAGCACTGAAATGAACATTCTTGTGTCTGCATCTTTGAGCACTTATTTGAGTGTATCTACAGGATTAATGATTCTGCATCCAATTTTACAATGGGGCAGCGGGGTGTCCCCACACCACCAAGCAATTCTCAATGACAGCTGGGTGTCCTACAATTTAACTTGATTCTTTTTTTTTTTTTTTGAAAGAAAGAGGCGGGGGTAGGTAAAGAGCAGGGGGAAGGCAGAGGGAGAAGGAGAGAGAGAGAATCTTAAGCAGGCTCCACGCCCAAAGCAGAGCCTGATGCAGGACTCAATCTCACAACCCCGAGATCATGACCTGAGCTGAAATCAAGAGCTGGACACTTAACTGATTGAGCCACCCAGGCATCCCTCAGCTCAATTCTGACACTATTCTGACACATCTGCCTGGAGAGAGCATCAGATTCCACAAGTTAAGGGCTCAGTCCCGCAAGACTGCCCTCCAATTCAGACCAATTGCAATTCCAGATGCTTCTGACCTGTGCTTTTACTCCTCTGCTATAGATTACAAGTTCTAACAACTCCCTCCTTGGGTTTTATTAATTTGCTAGAGCAGCTCACAGAACTCTGAGACACATTTTACTTACTAGATTACCAGTTAATTATAATAAGATATAACCCAGGGACAGCCAGATGGAAGAGATGCATAGGGCAAGGTATGGGGAAAGGGCACAGAGCTTCCATGCTCTCTGATGTTGCCCTCTCCCCAAATCTCCATATTTTCACCAATCCGGAAGCTCTTGGAACCCCATTCTTTTGGGTTTTTATGGGAGCTTCCTTACATAGGCATGATTGACTAAATCATTGGCAACTGAGGATTGAACTCAATCTTCAACCCTTTTCCCCTCCCTGGAAGCCAGAGGGTATGACTGAAAGTTTCAACCCTATAATCATATGGTTTGTTCCACTGCAACCAGCCCCCATCCTTAGGTGTGGTCCAAAACTCATCTCATTAATATAACAAAGGACACCTTTATCTCTCTCATCATTTAAGAAATTCCAAGAGTTTTAAGAAGCTACATGTCAGAAACAGGATGAAGACCAGATATATTATTTCTTTTATATTATAAGTCACAAAATCTCAAGGATAAGTTCCTAGAAGTAGAATTCCTGGGTCAAAGGGTGTATGCATTTTACATTTCCATAGATTTTCTCTATGGACTTTATTATCAGATAAATCTGGGGTTGAATCTGGGCTCTGTCACTTACCGGCTGTGTTACTTCAAACAAGTTATTCATTCTCAACCTCAATTTCCTTAGCTATGAAATGGATATAACTTAAAGTCTATCTCAGAGCAGTTCATGGATGAAACATGTTCAGTTGATAATGGTTAGCAGTTAGCTCACATACGCTCATCTCTTTCTCTCTCCTTTATTGTCTCCCTCGTAACTCTTCCTTGGATTTTTTTCAAAGATCACATTTCATTTCATGTCAACAAATATTTGTAGTGGTCTAATATCTGCAAGGTTTGACAAATGCTGAGGGGACTCTAATTTTTTTAAAAGACACAGTCCTTTTTGGAGCTTACAGGATTATACAGGAGAAAAACATCTCTCAGGTCTTAGTATATGGCAAGCCCTTACTTAATATTTTTGGAATGAATGAGTAAATGAAGGAAGGAATGTTGCTGAATAACACCACCCAGTCTGGAAAAGAGCTCAGCAGAGGTGCTCTCATCCATACAGTGGAACGTGGAATCAGGAGTGATGGAATTGAGGCTTCTCAAAATTTTCTTCTGAATTCCACCTAATGGCAAGGGAGACATTGGGGCTGAAGGCCAAAGCATTTGGCTAGGAAATCATATGGAGTCTTGTATTTTATCTTGAAACTTCACATAAAATTTGTATTCTACTCCTTACATGTTGTTTGCTTCCATATAAATAGCATCCTTCTCCTTGACCCCAGGGTAAAGTGGACACTCCGGCAAGATGTACTGTATTTATCAGATGACTCAAGTTCCTCCTGACATGGTGTCAAGGGTGTGTATACATGAGTTTGAGAAGCATGAGATTAATATGGATGCCGAATGAGCCTTCATTTCATGCTTCACCAACTGTCTCCCCGTCCATCTGCCCTGCATACCCGTCTCACACCCCCAGCTGCCCATCTCCCCCCTGTCTGCTAAACTCTCTCTCTCCCTGTTGTCTCTTCAATCCTGATTTTGTTTTCCTAACTAATCTAAGTGTTATGTTGAAACTCCACCACACAAAAAACATTGAAGAAAAATGACTCAACTGCAAAACTCCTCCAGTAACCATTTGAGGTCATTAAAGTTTCATGGGACACCCTTCATTTATCCCCATTGTGTTGGCTTTTGGTCTGTCTCATTCCCGGCATCTATGACAATAGACTCTTAGAGGGATGCAGCTTGTTTCATTTAAATCTTGACAAGCACCCAAACTAATGCCGTGGTCAATTAATGTTGCTCTGGTTCCGAGCACTCAGTTATGTGCTCTCCTCTGTGCTTGAAGGCCACTGTATATGGAACATATGTTTTGAATTGCTTCTCCAGAGCTCAGGGTGACTCTGATCTGTCTGCTTCTTCTCCACTCCCACTGCCTGGGCTCTGGGTCAGGCCCTCATCATTTCTCACTTAGATTATTGCTCTAGTTCCCAGTGTGAAATTTCTTGTCTTTCACTTCACCCTCCTTGAAGCTGCTAGAGTGATTTTTCTAATAGAGGTCAGTCCACACCATTCCCCTGCTTAAAACTTAGGTGGGAATGATCTACAACTACGCACAATGACATTATGTTTCACTTATCAACATGAGTGAAAGCACCAGACACAAAAGAGTGCATCCATTAAATAAAGCACGAGACCCAGCAAACCCAACTGGTGGTGTGTTATATATCCCAGGAGTGCCAACAGGTACATGAAGAGATGCTCAACATCACATTATCAAGGAAATGCAAATCAAAACCACAATGAGATGTCCCCTCACGCCTGATAGGCATGGTTTTACTAGAAAACAATAAAACAGCAGGTGTTGGTGAGGACATAGAAAAAAGGAACCCTAAAATACTGTTAATGGGAATGTCAATTGGAGCCACTGCTGTGGGAAGTAGTGAGGCAATTCCTCAAAAAATTAAAAATAGAATTATTGTATGACCCAGCAATCCTGCCTCTGGGTATTTATCCAAAGGAATTGAAATCAGGATCTCGAAGAGTACCCGCATTCCCATGTTAAAGGTAGCATTATTCTCAATTTCCAAGATATGGAAACAACCTAAGTGCCTACTGACAGATGAATGAATAAAGAAAATGTGGTATACATTACAGTGGAGTATTACCCAGCCTTAAAAAAAGAAGAAAATGCTGCTATTTGCAACAACATGGGTGGACCTGGGGAACATTATGCTAAGCAAAATAAGCCAGACACAGAAAGACAAATACTGTATTATCTCACTTACATTTGGAAACTGAAAGAGGCGAACTCAGAGGCAGAGAGTAGAATGTGGTTGCCTGGAGAAAGGTGGGGTGGGGAGATGATATTCAAAAAGTACAAAGTTTCGGTTCTGAAAGATAGATTAGGTTCTGGAGATCTACTACACGGCATAATTCCTGCAGCTAACAATACTGTATTGAAAACTTAAAACTTACTGACAGGGTATATCTTATGTTAAATTTTTTTACCATACAAAGAAAGATAATTATAATAAGGGGGGGTAACTTTGGGAGGTGTTGGATATGTTTATGGCCTTGATGGAGATGATGGGTACATGGTATAGACATATCCCCAAACTCACTGAGTTGTACACATTAAATATGCATAGCTTTTTACATGTCAATCAGACCTCAGTGAGGTGGTTAAAAGAAAAAAAGAAGTCAGGATAGCTGTTATGCTTGGCAGGGGGGTGGAGCAGTAGTGATTGGTAGGGATGGTGAAAGGGACTTCTGGGTTGACATTAATGGTATGGCGTTAACTTCTTGATCTGGGTGCTAGTAGAATTGATGTGTTTGGTTTGTGAAAATCTATCAAGCTGTACACTTACATGTTGGGGACTCTTCTCTATGTCTACTCCTGCAGTAAGAAGTAAAAACAGACAGTATTGGTTGCTTCCCCTTAGCACGATGCACAGGGTCCCATTTGTCCCCCTTCCCTGCCACCTCCAATCATCTTGCCCAACATTCTGCCACACCAGATGACTCCATGTTCTCCAAACGCGGCATGCTTCCTATTTTTCCCTGATGCTGCTCAATTTGACAGAAGTCCTGCAGTTGAAAGTTGGCTTATCCTTTGATTCTCTGTTCAAATACCACCTTCTCCACGAGATCTCTTCCTGACCAACCTCAGCAAAATTAATGGTTCTCTTCTCTGTGCTTTCATAGTACTTTGTCCTTCCTTTCCTGCAGCTGCAGTGACCCTACTTTCAATATTTAAAAAGAGGATTCTTGTTCTGAGGAGTACGAATTATACTTACAGGGTCACTAGGATAGACTGCTGGGCTCAGGAATGGCCTGGAACATCCAGGCTGTGTAAAACACAATGTATTATAGTAATTTCTCTGGATCTGTGTCTTCATCTAGACCAAAGGTTCTTAATCTTTTGTGTGCCATGAATCCCTTTGGCAGACTGGTAAAGCTTAAGGGCCCTTTTTTACAGTAAATCTTTATTGAAGTACAATGACTTTAAGTCCACAAATTATAGATGGATAGCTCAATGAATTTGTATAAAGTGAACACTTTCATATTGCTAATATCTGGATCAATAGATAACCCAAAAGCCCCACACACCCCTCCCAGCCACCACCCCACAAAAGGGTAAACTCTATCTTGACTTCTAACTTCAGAGATGAGCTAACCTGTTTTGAAACTTTGTATAAACTGCATCATACAGCGTGTTCCCTTTTGGGTCTGGTTTCTTCTTTTCAGTCTTAGTTTGTAAGATCCCTCCAAGTTGCTGAATGTAGCAATTGTGTATTCATTCTCATTGCTGGGTGGTATTTCACTGCATGAATATACCACTGCTGATTTATCCATTCTTCTATTGATGAACATGTAGTTTGTTTGCAGTTTTATGTTGTAATGAATAGTGCAGTTATGAACCTCCTCATACATGGAAAACATATATTATGTACTCACTTCAGAACAGTTTTTAATGCATAAAGTAAGATACATAGGAATACAAAATAACTAAACTAATATAAAGCTTTCAAAATATAAAACAAAATTTGAGATATAGTTACATTTGTGCTTTTTTTAAATTTTATTATGTTAATCACCATACATTACATCATTAGTTTTTGATGTAGTGTTCCATGATTCATTGTTTGCGTATAACACCCAGTGCTCCATGCAGAAGGTGTCCTCTTTAATACCCATCACCAGGCTAACCCATCCCCCCATGCCCCTCCCCTCTAGAACCCTCAGTTTGTTTCTCAGAGTCCATAGTCTCTCATGGTTCATCTCCCCCTCCAATTTCCCCCCCTTCATTTTTCCCTTCCTGCTATCTTCTTCTTTTTTTTTTTAACATATAATGTATGATTTGTTTCAGAGGTACAGGTCTGTGATTCAACAGTCTTACACAATTCACAGCGCTCACCATAACACAT
>NC_138374.1:18189375-18236461 GCF_054177405.1 Leptonychotes weddellii | reverse complement strand
GCATCCCCGCCAACATCTGTCGTTTCCTGACTTGTTAATTTTAGCCATTCTGACTGGTGTGAGGTGGTATCTCATTGAGGTTTTGATTTGGATTTCCCTGATGCCGAGCGATGTTGAACACTTTTTCATGTGTCTGTTGGCCATTTGGATGTCTTTGGAAAAATGTCTGTTCATGTCTTCTGCCCATTTCTTGATTGGATTATTTGTTCTTTGGGTATTGAGTTTGCTAAGCTCTTTATAGGTTTTGGATACCAGCCCTTTATCTGTCGTCATTTGCAAATATCTTCTCCCATTCTGTCGGTTGTCTTTTGGTTTTGTTGACTGTTTCTTTTGCTGTGCAAAAGCTTTTTATCTTGATGAAGTCCCAATAGTTCATTTTTGCCCTTGCTTCCCTTGCCCTTGGCGATACATTTGTGCTTTTTTATTAACACAATTCCCAGATTTGGCAGTGGGTCTAGTAACTATTACAATTTTGAAGTAATGATGTGCATGAATGAAATTTAAAATTTCTGCAAAACTACAACCTTCTATGAATATGTCCATCATTTCTGTTGGTGACAAAGTCACAGGTAGTGTGAATACCTCTGCAATTTGTTCTATAAATTCATAACTGAAGGAATGTTAAATTTCAGTTAGAGGTTAGTAAAAAATAGAGATGTGATTTTTTTTCTCATCCAACTTCAGGAAGTCCCTGAATTGACCTCTGATCTAGACTTAACCCCCTTAAAAGCAAGGATCATATACTACCTATATTAAAAATTCAGAATCTGACACAAAACTTTCCACTCAGTATGCTCAATAATGGGTTTTTTGGAATGACAAATTCATAAATGACAATAGCAAGCTTGGGTTGAGCATGTAATATGTGCCAAGTCCTGGGCTAGGTTCTTTAAATGTTCTTCTAAAAATCCCCACAACTTTTGACTACTGGCCCCATTTTACAGATGAGGAACGGAGGCTTGGCGAGGTTATATAACTTGCCAAAATTTAACAAATAGTAAATGTTAGGCCAGGAATTCAAACTCAAGTACTTCTAACTCCAACCACCCCCCCGCCCCCGCAGCTGATTGCTAACTTTTATGTTTTACTGCAGACAAATGAATGAAGAGATAAATGAGTCACTAAACAAGAATTAAACAGGATGGTTTCTCAATGCTGAGATCCTTTTTATCCAAAGGAAGCAGATTAACTTTAACCATTTCCCTGGAAAAGCTATTCTCTGAGGGAGGGCTCCTGAAATTTAGGAAAAGGTAACTAAGTGCTTAAACAGATGTTTCTGAATTCAGCTATTCTCTTTTCATTGTTTTTTAAAATTATAAAAATAATATTTATACATGTAAAAGCATTCATAAATATAAGCATTTAAAGTAAAAATTTAAAGTGTTCTTCACCTTCCTAATTCTACTCCTCAGAAGTAACTATTAACATTAACAGTTACCTATATAGATTTCCAAACTTTTTTCTAAAACATACATCATATATTTATATCTACACGCATGCACAAATATATACACACATACATATATGTTAGTATGGCATTACTCTTTTTTTTTTTTTTTATTCATGAAAGTCAGAGAGAGAGAGAGAGAGGCAGAGGCAGAGGGAGAGAAGCAGGCTCCCCGCCTAGCAGGGAGCCTGATGCGGGACTCGATCCCAGGACCCTGGGATCATGACCTGAGCCGAAGGCAGACGCTTAACCATCTGAGCCACCCAGGCGCCCCAGTATGGCATTACTCTTTGCACGTTTTTCTACAACTACTATTTTCCAGAATAATATATCACAGACATCATGTCAGTTTAGTATATCCAAGGTCAGCATCATGTTTTATTAATGCTGCATCGTATTTCATTTTGTGAGGCTGTTATAATTGTTTTTACTATTCTAGTGAAAGTTTTATATTATTGTTTCTTTTGTTTGTTATTGGAAAACACATAGTAGTGTGTAACTATCTTGTTCAGATGCTCATACAAGGATTTCTGTAGAGTAGCTTCTTTTAAGTGGATTTGCTTGGTTAAACAGTCACATGTTTTTATTTTTTGTAATTATGGCCAAATTCAAGAGGAGACACTTTGAAGCCTTCATTCCTAAGGAGACTTTCTATGAGGTTTTAATTGACTGTGAGATCCGTAGCACTGTACTATCTCACTTTTAGATTCACAGAATTCCTTTCACTCCAGTAAAATTAATACTCTCTCCTCCCAGTGCACATTTTAGCTCCTACCCAAACTTTCCCTTATTTTGGAAGCAAATGACTTTTTCGCAGGAAAACTCAGAAGGCCCTCATGCTTCAGAGTAAAGATTAACCTCCACCTCTACTGCAAATTTTTTTCCTAATTGGTCAGTATACATTCAGCTACAAGTTCATAAAGTCCATGTTCAAGCTTCCTTCTCTTTTTCTAGTTGTACAGCAAAAGAATATATGAATTTATTGGGAAGGGAAATGCAGGGAAATACATAGGAAGTGATTATTTAGGACTGGAAGCAGGGGAAAAGTTAAGAAGATTTCAGAACAAACCACTGGAAGAAGGACCTGAAATCATGCCATGAATTCCTCAAGCCTCAATAAATATTGATTTTATTATATTCTAAGAAAAAGAATCCTCCCAGTCTTTTTATTAAGCATTCTCTATATGAAGGCATTTTATATAAATTATTCCTAATTCCCTCAACAAACTTGCCATTTTTCCATTAGACAAATAAGGAGACTGAGCTTCACAGAACAGATACAATTTGGTTCCGATTCCACAGCTAGTTAAGTGCTTGAGATGGGGTCCAGGCTCGGGTTCACCTGATTCTCTTTCCACTGTCCTATATCATTCAGTTGCCATCAAAGTCACCAACTCAGAACTTCAGAGGAAAGAACCCAACCAAATGAGTCAAAGTCCTGAGGCAGAATTTAGCTCAGCACAAGAGGGATAGGAGATAATGAGTGCCATTTAATAAGAGGGTTGGGCAATTCGTTTTCTGTCAGGAATATTACAGACAAACTTCCCGCAATGGATCAGAGGCTGCTAGATCAAATAATCTCCAAGTCCCCTTCCAAGTCTACAAATGTATAATTTGACTCTCACAACCATTTTACAGAGAGGGAAACAAAAGTTCAGAATTATTAAGTTAACTTGCTCAAGTTCAATAGCAAACTAACACAGAACTCAGGAGTCATGGTGACTCTTCTGCGGACCTTTCTACAAAACACACTTTACGTCCAAGATTGCAGACTTTCTAGCATTTTGAATCCCTTTTTTCATTGTTTGGGACTTCAGCTAACCGAGGTTCCACCTTGATTTCCTAGAACAATGTATGATTGTGGCAGGGAGAGTAACGCTTCTGTTTTTCCCTCCTTATCTCTTCTTCACTCCTGCCCACACCCCCTCCTGCTTCTCTTCTAAGAATAAGGCACAAAGGGCAGACGCGCTTGGTGTACCCCACGTTCTTCTTTTTTAACACCTTGGATTTCTAATCCAGCAGTAAAAGTATTAATGCTGTAGATAAAGAAAGTAATGGCATGAAGGAAGGGGCCTGGCATACTCCTGGATAACAGAAAAGCCAGACCCAACCAGAGGTACATCCTATAGGAACTCGGGCAATCTTTTAAAAGCGCAGTCAAGGTTGGATCAATTCTACGTCCCATCCCATGGAAAAGAAAAAGAAAAGAAAAAACTAAGAAAAGTCTTAAAGAAACTACCACCTTCTAGGCTGAAGCATACTGAGCCGTGGCCAGACTGCAGGGAGACCAGCTCAGAAAATCCACACGGGTATTGGGAGAGCCTCTGAATGTTTGAGAAGCATGTTTCATGTACGTGCCATCCTCGCTGCATGCCACGTTGCTCCCACGTGGGGCCACGTCCCACACTGGTGTCTTAATTACCTCCCTGGCAAAGAAGTAAGAACCACCTCTCAGAGAAAGAACTCACTTTTCTGAGAGAGATTGCCACTCACTCCCCTCTCTCAAATCCATCGTAAGAAAGTATAAACCCTTCAAGGGAGTTTGAAAAGCGAAGGCCTTGCTAGTACATTTGGAGACATAGATAAGATCCTTCATTCTCACTGCTTTACTTAATAGAAAATCCGGGTTAGTACACTTCTGTCAAGGCGGCTGGAAAGGCTCACCATTTAGTTAGCAATTAACATCTAAGCAATTAGGCTGCTGGAAAGCCTATTTGTTTCGATTACCTGGTTCAAATTAACTTTAAACGTTTAAAGTGAGGAACCTGAGCGCAGGTAGAAGGAATGACCAGGTGCTGTTTGCCTCTTTGGCCTAGCAGGGTTGGAAGGTGGTCAGAGAAGTCCAGAAGGGTGGTTGAGAGTCCAGATTCTGGAGCCATTTTATTATCTGGATTCAAAACCCAAACCCGCCATTTGCCAATTCTTTGATCTTGGGCAAATGACTTAATTTCTCACTGCTTTATTTCCCTTCTTTCTTTTTTTTTTTTTTTAAAAGGTTTTATTTATTTATTTGACAGAGACACAGCGAGAGAGGGAACACAAGCAGGGGAAGTGGGTGAGGGAGAAGCAGGCTTCCCGCAGAGCATGGAGCCGGATGTGGGGCTCGATCCCAGGACCCTGGGATCATGACCTGAGCTGAAGGTAGACGCTTAACGCCTGAGCCACCCAGGCGCCCCTATTTCCCTTATTTCTAAACAGAGATAATACGATAATACCTCATGGGGCTGTTGCAAAGATTAAATGAGATATCTACATTATAAAGCACTTTGAATAGTACTTGGAAAGTAGTAAGTGTTCAGCAAATCTTAGTTTTAATGGTAAGAATGGTGATTCCCCCCATCCCCCACCACAAATCTGAAAGGAAAATGATTGGTTATGCAGACTCTATTAGATTTATATCCAGATTTTGTTGTTATTTTTGGTTTTTACAAGTAGCAACCACTATTAAAAATAAAAATAATTAACTAGATTGGTTTTTACATTTGAGCTCCATTTACACTGCATATAATCTTCAAGTGATGAGATTTCGTTTTTATTCGTGCTGTTAAACTGTAACATGCTCCTTATCTCACCCTGGGTGTGGCTCACACCCAGAGCCGCAGAGCAGTGTTGGCTTCGTTTGGCATCCTATCTGTTGTGACTTGATTTCAGGAATCACTACCAATAAGGTTGTGAGAAACTTGTCTTGTCCCAAGACTGTTGCTTATAAGACATGAGTGAAGTCATTCATTTCTTAGAGTCTTAAAAAGTTATAGGTCTCTTTTTTCAAATGAGGGGGGAGGGGAGAGGTCAACCAATGACTAGGATTTCACCCAAATGATTAAAAGGACAGGATGTCCTTTTTCCCCTAGGGGCCACTGAAGGAAATGAGAACTAAATTTAATATTATGAGTTCTCATGTTCATAAATTGATGTCTTAGGCTTATGTGGCCTAGTAATTATGCCCTGCTTTGGAAAAGCTTACTCTGAAAGTTTAGTCTGAAGATAGAAATTCCGGAGCAAGGAGGACTAAGCAGAAACTATGAAATAAAAAGGTTTGAGAGTTTCCAGCAAGGTATTTATCTCATGAGTAAACTTGGGGCAAATTCTGAAGTGAGACTGATGTGTCACGTCCCAGCCACCCTTTTCCTTCCTGCCTCATCAGGTAGAACTGATGTCAAGGCTTGGAGCCCTTTCATCAGCCTCTGCCTGCTGAAGTGTGTTATTCAGGCTCTGCTATCAGATGTTTACACTTTAGTGAAAACTTAGGTCAATGTATTACTGCTCCCCAGGAGGATTTGTTTTCAAAGCCTTAATTATAATTTGCAAGGTTGTTAATTGATGTGTCATAGATTATACTGCAAGCAACTGAAACCACTCTAAGCAAACACAGAACTATATTGGAAGAATAAGGTTCACAGCTTGTAGAATTGAAGGAGAAGCTGAACAATCAGGTTTTGGAAAGGACAGGAGCCAAGTCACTTCGGTGAGATCTTTGCAGCAGTATCTAATCACATTCTCTTCAGGGACCGCCCTCAAGATGAACTCTGATCTTTTTTTTTTTTAGAGAGAGAGTGAGAGTGAGAGAGAAAGAAGGGAGGAGGGGCAGGGGAAAAAGGGGAGAGAGAATCTTAAGCAGGCTCCACACCCAGTGCAGAGCCGAACACAGGGCTTGATCCCACGGCCCTGAGATCATGACTTGAGCCGAAATCAAGAGCTGGACCAACTGACTGAGCCACCAGGCACCCCAGACTCTGATCTTCTTAAGTCTCTGTGTCACTCTACTCAGTATTCAAGTGTAGGGAGAGACCATCTGGTTGCTTCAGCTTGGAGCCAATGACTCGCCCAGGGGGAGGCAGGGCCCCAAGACTACAGTAATGGGGTGAAAAAAGGTTCCTCAAAGGAACACTGAAACACTCTTACTGAAAATGGAAATAGACACTGTGCAAACAAAAACATGCATTTACTATAATCACCAGGGAAAGGAGTTTCACTCACCTGTAAATAGGTTTAGGGCACAAACACAAGGATTGGCCCAGCACTTAGGGATCTGTTTTTCTTCACATGAAGGACCCCTCCTAAGAGACCCCTTCCTGGTCTTCAATGATAGCATTGAGTCAAATGAGATGGAAGGGACCTCAGGATTCTTTCAGTGGTTTTTCTCAAAAGCTTTTAAATCAACACCTTATGATTTGCCTGTATTTAAGAATACCATTGACTTCTATGAAGCCATACTTTGTAGTCTTTTGGGATGGTGCTGAAATGTGGTTTCTAAGGTAAATATATGAATGAACACTAGTATATCCGAATTACTAGTTTCAACTGTAGACCACTGGCCATCTACAGTGCTGGCTAAATATGCAGTTTCCTGAGTTCAACTTATTAAAGCAGAGTCATGGTGGGAAGGTGTTAGGGTGGAGGCTGATTTTCTAAATCTTTAATAAGTTTGCGCAGGTGGTTTTGATGTACACTTAAGAACCACTGAACCAGACTCAACAAATCCCATTATTTATTGAGCATATACTCTGTGCCAACCAGCATTCTAGAATCTAGGCATACAACAAAGAACAAGATTAACAAGGTTCTTGCTCTTTTGAAGTTTCTTTTGGGGAGGAAATTAACAATGAACAAATACCCCCAAAAAATGAACTAACAAGATAATTAGAGTAGAATAAGGATTCTGAAGGAAAGAAAGAGGGTAATCTCAAGCTTAACATGACCAAACAGAAGTGTTCATTTTTACCTGTCATGCTACTTCTCAAGTTTCTTCCATCTCAGATAAGGTGCCCTCATCCACCCAGATGCTCAGACCAAAGGCCTAGAGATCATTCTGGATTGATTCCTCTCTTTCTCTTCTTCCCCTTACCTCCCGCGTGCCTTCTATCAGCAAGTCATGTCAGCCCTACCTCCAGATCGCCGAGTACACTCACTTCTTATCTCCACAGCCACTCCAACAACAAGACCCCATTTCCTCTTGTGTGGATGACTTTAATGGCTTCCTAACTGGATTGGAAGAGTCTCAGGACCCTGAGATCATGACTTGAGCTGAAATCAGGAGTCCAATGCTTAACTGACTGAGTCGCCCAGGTGGCCCATTTCCAATAGTCTGTTTTATTTTCTTCATAGCCCTCAGCATCTGAAAATACCTTTATTTATCAGTTAGCACCTGTGTTTTGCCAGAACAATAAAAGTTCATGAGTGCAAGGAAATCTGTCTGTTTTATTCCCTGTGCTATCCCTAGCACCCAGAAGAGTGGCTAGCCCATAGTAGGAGTTCAGTAAATACTGTGGTCTCGATGAATGAAAATAAGTGAGTGAATTAATGGAAAATAACTTGAGGTGGGGCTACTTAAACAGGCTGTCAATAAACAAAGGCTGAGTTTTCAGGATTATGGGTTTGGGGATGACAAAATTCTAACTTTGCCCTACACAAACTCTTCATTCCAGACAAACAGGTTTACTTGCTGTTCTACCAACACACCTCATACTTTCCTGTCTCTATTTAGTGAAGAGACCTAGGTCATGCATTCACCATGAGCATGGCCCCGAGCAAAGTGTAGGGGGACCTGACTCAGAAAACTCACATACACACCTCTGCTCCTGCCACCTCCATCATCCAAGGCCCTGCTCCTCCATCTTCCCCTGTCACAGTCCTGCTCTTCTTCCCACTCTGAGATATCCTCCCTGCTTTCTCCAGTAGGAATTGGCCTCTCTCTTCCCTGACTCCTTATGGACTCTTTGTATATACTACTTACCCTGAATCTGGTACACTTACCCAATGTGTGCCTTGGGCAAGTTATTTGAGCTCTCTGAGTCTTACTTCCTTCATTTGAAAAATAGGATGAATAATACTGATTTAGCAAGATTGATAAAATGATTAAATATAACATATATAAAATACCAAACAGCGCTTGGCACATAATCACTCATTAAATTACAGTGATAACACAAACAATGAATCATGGAACACTACATCAAAAACTAATGATGTAGGGCGCCTGGGTGGCTCAGTTGGATAAGTGACTGCCTTCCGCTCAGGTCATGATCCTGGAGTCCCAGGATCGAGTCCCACATCGGGCTCCCTGCTCAGCAGGAAGTCTGCTTCTCCCTCTGACCCTCCTCCCTCTCATGCTCTCTGTCTCTCATTCTCTCTCTCACAAATAAATAAAATCTTAAAAAAAAACCAAACTAATGATGTAATGTATGGTGATTAACATAACAATAAAAAATTAAAAAATTATAGTGATAACAATTCATTTTTCTTCCTATTGATAATAAAACTATAGTAATTATGTCTTAATAATTATTAAAATGAAAAGCAACATTATTGACATGCAGATATTTATTGAGTATTCACCATTTGCTAGGAGCTTCACATTTATTATCTCATGTGGTGATTTTGCAATCTAGTTGCTTCACACATTTGTATTTTATTTCCCAATTAGATGTTTAGGGCATAGGCTATGTCTTAAGGTTTTGGGTTTTGTTTTTTATTTTAATCTTCCCAGGGCCAGACTAGTGCATAGTTCATAGCAAGTGCTCAAGAACTATTTGTTGCAAATGATATGATGATCTGTCGCTTTGAAATTTAGTGACTTGCATTAGGTTAGCATATAAGCTGATTTGAAAAATCAGACCAATTTGACCTGCAGTTTAAAACTTGAGTTTATATATGTCAGCTCCTACAATAGCATGCTGGTGAAAACTCCACCTTCCATTCATTCAGTAAATACTTTGAACACTACTATGTGCCATACTCTGTTATAGGCAAAGGCTTCTAAAATAGAGAAATGATGACATTTGTTTGTCTGTATTTTTGGCATGTTTATAAAGTCCATTTTTGCAGTTGCTTGTTCCTTCCAAGAGACTGGCTCATAAGCTTTATGTAAGCACTTAGAGAATATAGAGAACATACAGCATAATGAATAGTTAGGCTCAGGAGTCAGAAAGCCTCAGTTTGAATTGCAGCTCCACTATTGTTTTGCTCTGAGATCCTGGGGAAGTTACTTACCCTCTTTAAGCCTCAGTTCCTTCATCTGTAATGAAAATAATAATAGTATCTACCTTTAGGGATTATTGTAGGTATGAAAATAACGCATCTGAAGCATTCAATACCGACATACTGTAAGAACACAACATATTAGCTATCATTAAACAACTAGCTCATATTCCTCTACCAAGCATACTAAGGATACTGGACAAGAAGAACACACCTTTAAACTCATTTTTGAACAAGGAGAGAGGAAATGAACATATGCATAAGTTCCATTATATGTCAGGTATTAGAGTAGAAGTTCTCCACATGTTATTTAATCCTCACAATAGCATGGTGAAACATATTATCTTACAGATGAGGATGTTAGGACCCAGAAAGGTTAGTATTTTAACCAAGGTATGCCATAGAAATGGTGGAGCCAGGGTTAGTCCTCCTCTGAATGCTTCTCACATAATGAAAAAGGACCCACCTACATTTCATTCATTGTGACTCCTGCGATTCTACATACATTGCATTGTTCCTATAGGATAGCAGTGCCCAAATTTTGATACATGAGAATCACTTGGGCTGCTTTAAAAAAAACCTCAATCCAAGGCTCACCCTAAAAAGATTCTAATTCAAGGATAGGGCCCAACAATCAGTATTTTAAGAAATACCCCCAGGTATTTCTGTTCCAAGTGGTTACTGATCACATTCTAGAAATAGTGCCGTCAGGATTAAAACAGGATTTAAAATCAGGTAATTAGGACATATATACTAAAGATTAGCAGCTGAAATCTTAAGGCCTATGACCATGTGATGAAATGTAAAGATAAACTGATATATTTTAGGTTTCACGCACCAACTGCATACTTTGTATTCATTTTATAGTTTCTCTTCACAGAAACTGATTTTGTATGAGTTTTTACGTCCTACCTGTGAATGGGCTTCTCATTCAGAGTATCTTATTTGTAGTAGTTGTTTATTGGCAGTTATTTATTTAGCTATGGTGATTTTAAAAGTTTCACCAAATGGAAAATGAATAAATGAGGATAAATACCTTTTTTTAAAAAAGGAGACCACTGAGGGTGATATTTAGTTAATGTTACAGAAATTTATCAGGCCTGATTACTTGAACAGTTGTATAAGGATCTGTCAGGTATTTGGTTGAAATAATTTCTTTAAAAGAAACCATATAGGTCACATAGTACTAATGAAATATGTTGATGAATCTTTGAGTATTGTCCTGATTATGTCTCCTCAGGGAATGAAGAACTCATTAGCATGAGTTTCATGTCAGTCCTTCTTACTCTGTTCCCCAAGTACTTTCCAGACAGGCATGGCATAAAAGGGGGATCAAAATGTATATAGCATGGCAAAGTTTCAAATGAATGGCTCATCTAGCCCTACCAGTTAAGTACAGGATGGTATGTAGTATGATAAGGCTGTTGTGCATCACTGAGTTTACTTTTCTGTCTGAGAACTTTTCCAAAAAGGTAAATTTTGGCAAAGGGATGGGGAAAGCTATATAAATTCTTAGCTCTTCATATTCAACTGCATATGCATATTCCCCAGTCCAGGAAAAAAAGCCTCAAAGCCGAGAAGTTGTTAAATTGGAAGCAGCAGGGTGCATATGAGCGTGTGTGAACACACACACACACACACACACGGAGAGATGAACCGATTTGCTTTCTGAAACAATAAGTAGTAAAACAGGTTGTTTAGGGTAAAGTCCCTTGAACTACATAATTGCTTTTAAATACATCTGCCTATAATAATACCTTATATTTACATAGTCCTTTGAAAACTTCAAAGCACTTTTCCATTTATTATTTCATTTGAACTTCACAACCACCCTATGAAGTAGGTACAGCAGGTATTATAATCCACCACCTGAAAGATGGCTAAACTGAGGCACAAGGATGTCAAGAAACTTGTTTGAGGTCACATAACCAGTTGGTGTCACAACTAGAACTAGAGCACTGGAATTTTGAAACTTAAGCCTGTGTTTTCTTGGCAGAAAGTGTCTCGGCTACTGCTGGATCTACCCAGAGTTCATGTGGAGATTTGTGGCTACAATTTAATTGGAGAATACAAATCAGGCATGCCTAAAGAGCTCTACAGAAAGGAGATTGTTTCTCTTAGATCATGACTGTGTTAGAAAAGGGAGGTAGAGGATAGAGTCAGTTGTTTTAGACAAAACAAATTGCAAACAAACAAAAACACTTTGTAATCAGTTTCTGGATATTTTGGGGGCTATTCATTCATTAATTCGTGTATTCATTTTTTTTAAGGATCTACTAAGTGCCTTTATATAAGAGACTGTACTCAGCACTTTTAGGAAGATACAAAGAAATGCATTTAATTGGGAGGGGGTTGAATTATACAGGTAATTGCCATTTTATTCATTGTCTATTACCACCTGGTAAATGAAATGCCTTCCTTACAGAAGAGCAAGATAAACAAAACCAGATGAAGAAATTGGGCAACTAATTTCCTTCGATTCTCTCCCTGTAGGAAGCATGCTTTTTTTAAATCAAGGTGATAAATTGTCCTGCCAGATACACAAAACACCAAGTTTGCTATGTCATCTAATGTAACACAGACTTTAACTGTAATGGCCCCTTGAAACTAGGGAGAGTGGGCTTAGGTCAGTGCCAGGTTCTTTACCAGGAACACCAGATCAGGATTGAAGGGAAAATGTTACTATCTAATAGCACAAAAAGTAACTTCCAAAAAGCATCTCTGAAGGCCGGAATTAAAGTCTATGATACTTTCCCTTGCCTGGCTCTTAAACTTTTCCTCTTGGCAGGCATACTTAAGGATGTAGACAAAAGGGAACAGAGGCACCAATGGGCCCAAGGAAACAACCAACAGAGTTGAAGTCCCTGTCATTTGGGTGGAAGATAAGCAAGAGTTTGCCAATGAGTGTTTCCTTGGAAGTCACTTAAAAAAAAACCAAAACAACAACAAAAAAACCCACAACATTTTCCTGGAAAAATTTCTTCACTTTCTAGGGTAAACCCAAAGGCAAAATTGGTGCTAATGTTTGCACACACTGTTAAGTACTTGTTTGATATTCTTTAGTTTATACTACAGGTACACAGTGTCACTGAGTGAAACTATCGTTTTTTTGTTGTGATAGGTCCTGCTCAGCCCCCAGTGTGGGTATATGAAACTGTGTGTATGTTCATACGTGTTGTTTATTTGCCTTGTGTGTGTGTATGAAGAGTGGAGAGTCAGAGTAAAGCCCAATTCTGTCCTTAACTCTGTCCCCATTTTGCTTCTCTGGGTTTCCATCCTTTCCATTTATAAAATTACAGGACTGGAGTCAGTGAGCTCTAAACTTTGTTCCAACTCTACCATCCAGCAATGCTCAGTTTTTAAATGCTTTCATTATTATTAAACATTATGTACTCCACTCAGTCAATACCCTTAGCAATATAGTAGGGTCCTGCTTCAGGAAAACTGTTCATAGTTACGTACAAAATCTTAAGTCAGATAAAATTAAGTTTATTCATTTTATAAAAATGATTATTTGATCTGCAAAATAATTCCCAAAATGGCAGTAAATAACAAACTCTGGTTATACATTTAAAATAAAGATTTATTTTTAATCCAAGTTTTCATGAAAAGTAATCTAGAATGAGACATACTTGCATTAATTAGCAAAAATATAAGCAAATAAATGTCATAAATCATAGTATTTTGGAATGTTAAAGGAAAATTTCAATCCAACATCATTATTTTACAAAACAGGGAACTAAGGACCAAATAAGGTTACATATTAGCTCAATATCACACCTGTAGTTAACAAAGGCCCTGCAAAGAAAATCAATTGCAAAACATTTTCTATATCTTTCTCTATTCATATTTTGAGGCCACAACTCTACATTTACCTATGAAGAAAATAATCACAGCTGTCCATTCACTGCTTAAATCAAGGATTATTAATTACTGAATAAAATTTAAAGTTATAATGCAGACTATCAAGTTTCTCCTGTATGGGCACATTACATTTTAATAGTCTAAATAGTAGATTCACATGTACTTAAAGTAAGTTAATCTACTTATTTTCTTAATTTTGCTGATTTTTGAATTGCCACTGAAATAGAATAGTGCTCTGCTATTATTGTTTAGAATTATTTTAGATATTTTTTGTTTTTCTATAAATAATAAAGTGATTTTTAAAACATGAATACACACTGAAATCTGTCAATAATATATTTTCTAATACCAACATCCACTGAAATTCCAGGTATGCTTATAAGGGTTAGAAGGCTTGGACTTCATTGCTCCCTGTCACATGAATGAGTTTTGTTATTCTTTTCGAATTCTTGTATTAAATGCTAATAACCTCCTTTTATTTGGTTATCATTTTAGTGCAATGATTGGAAATTAAATATTAGCACGAAATACTAACTGGTTTCCAGGCACACGGGTTTGTTTTTGCCATGGACCCCAATGTTTGAAGTTAGCAGGGCTCTTTAAAATATTTTTAAAACTAGTGAGCTTCCAGCATTTCATTGATTCACACTAAATCAGTCCCTCGATCATCCAGTTAATTTTAACCTTGACCTCTCACAGCTGTACTGCTTTACTCAGTCCCAAAAAGTCCCTGCTTCTGCTTCTTATGAAGCAATAGTAGAGAGGAGAAACAAAGCCCATTCCTTTAAGAAAGATTCCGCCTCCTTTTTTTATAAGCAAGCGCCTAATGGTAACCGGGAGTCTCTACTAAGTCACACACTTTACTACTCAGCATTGGGAGAAGCTGCTGCGGCTGCTGTCTGTAGCTGCGGCCGCCGCCGCGGGTCTGAGGCTGCAGTGGTTTCACTGCAGAACCCACACTTACAGAAGACACACACGTCTACTACCCTGGACACAAGCAAGCCTTGCATCTTCCGCGGGTAAGGCGATCTTTTATCCATTTTGTCCAGAAACTGTGGGAAAGGGAATGATCATGGAAAAGATTGCTCATCAGACATGCTTAAAATGGATTATAGTAATTTGTCTTCCTTTGGGGGGGGGGGTTGTTTAGATTTGTGACTGGCAAATGCTCTATATAGTGGAGACTATTGTCTGATAAGTGCTCTTAACATACTTTTTTTTTTTTTGCTAGTCATAGAAAGGCTAACCTTGATGCATGCAAAAGCTTTTCATTTTTTGCTTTATAAATGCAAAAAAAAAAAAATCCAGCCACTCCCAATATCTCTCTCAAATACTGCAGATATTTTTAAACACCAAATAAAATGACAGGCTGAGCATTTTCTAAGTATTTTCTCCCCAAAGCCAGGAAGCCTTCCCTCGATCCTTTAGGGGTATTTAAAAATCATAAGGCATGGTTAGATTTTGAGCAGATGGGAGATGGTGGTAGACTGAAATTTCTATAGCCTTAGTCCAGTGGAGAGAGAAAAGGAGGATAAATGAATCACAGTTTGTGCCAACACAAGATTCATTTTCCACACTTCATATGTGGGAAGAGGAAACTACATTTTAATTAGCACATTTTTAGGGAAGAGGGAGGGGATGAAGATGAGGGGGATGGCATGAAGTATTTGAGGGGGAAGAAAAGAGTCTGCAGAGGAGGAAGGAAATGAAGTGGACTGTCGCCAGTGCCTTGGAAACGAAGGGAGACAAGGGTGGGGAATGAAGTTTGTTCTGTTTGGTAGGGTGGGGTTGACTCAAGGGACCATGAATAACCAGAATGGCGCTTGCAGGGGTGTGCTTGCGAGTGGATTCGTGCCGTGGAGGACACGTGTGCGGGAGGGATGTGCAAATCGTGGGTGGCTGAGAAAGGTGTGCATTGCTGGGAGATCTGTTTCGAGATCAGGTTGGGGTGAGAAATGTATCTGGGCGACGGGGGGGTGGAGGAGGCCCAGTGTCACCTGTGGATGGATCCACATCCCTGCTATTGCACGTTGCAAAGTTTACCCAGCCCCAAATTCATTTTGAAAGCTGGCGCTGCCTCCCTCGACTTTTCCCCTCCAAGAAGCCAGATCTCATAAGGTCACAAGGCCAGGGGCCAAAGTAGGGGTGAAGACCCTCCACCGGTCTAAGTGGAGCAGGATTGAGAGAGCCCCTGCCCTGCCCCTCTGTGGAGGTGAGTAGGGGGAGGAAGCGCCCAACAGGCAAGTATGCTGAGAAGAAAATCTAGGCCCCTCCTATGGGGGGCGTGCGGAGATTGAACCTTAGCCGTGGCCTCCCCCTGAAGACCCAGCTGCCAGAGTAGGCGGCAGAGGTTGACTGAAAGCTGCGGCCCAGCCTCGGGACGGGGAAGGCTCGCTCAGGTTAGGGTGGACATTTCTGAGGATTCCTCCTCCTCCTGGTAGTCGGGTTTCCGTCGGGGTTATTTCCCCCTCCGACCCTCAGGGGACGCCACGGATCGGAACTGCATAGCGGGAGGAGGACGCTGAAGAGGTGCCAGGGAACTGCCTAGCGCCAGGCCCTCCCAGAGGCCCGGCCGGCTGGTAGGTCCCTGCGGTCGCGGCTACACAGATGTGGTGCTCGCGGGCGGGGAGGGGGCCGCAGCGGGTGGAGCCAAGGCTCGCGAGGGGCGCGAGGGGCCGCGAGGGGCGGGGCCTTGAAGAGGCAGGGCCTTGAAGAGGCGGGGCCCAGAACGTCCTGTGATTCCGAGGGGCGGGGCCAGGTCGCTCGGAGGGGGGGGCAAAGGGCGGGACTAGGGGCGTTCGGGGGCTGCGAGGGGCGGGCCTCTAGGAGGCGGAGCCAGAGGCGCTTGGGGCCTAAGGGCGGGGCTTAGGGGGGCGGAGTCAAAGGACGCTCCGGGGGCGCTCGGCCAGTCCCGCCAGAGCGCGAGCCGCCCGCTGGTAACGGTCGCCAGGGCGAGGGGCGGGAGGGGAAGGAAGGGGATTTAAATTATTTTCTTTAAGAGCAGTGAGCGAGAGCTAGAGGCATCGCGACCCAGGTGTCTCCGCTTCCTGCTATAGAGGGCTCGGCGCCCAGGTCCCTCCCTCCTCACGCCCCCTCCCCTTCTGTCCTCCCCTGTGGAGCCGTGCGGCGCTTAAGAGGCGGCCGCGGCGGATCGAGCAGCCACTGCAGCTCCGGCGGCCTCGGAGAAGAAGGAAGGGAAGCACAAAGCCCGCTGCGCGAGGCGAGCTGCGAGGTAATCCTGAGGGAGAGAAGGCGCCGTCGTTGAGCCCCTCCTTCCAGCGGGGATGGCTGGCGCCCGCGCGGGCTGAACGGCGGAACCCTTCCAGGGGGTCGCGCGGGGGCGGGGAGCGCGGCGGCTTGCAGGGCCGAGGGGACTTCCTATTGGCTGTCCCTGCGGCCTCAGGTGAACCTCTCTCTTCCCGGGGGGCCGGAATGGGAGCCCTGGGCTAGTCCGAGGGGAGTGGACGTGCGGGGGAGGGAGGGCCTCTGGGCGCCGCCGGGTGGGCCCGACTTGGGCGTCCTATGGTTTCCCTCGAGAGTACCGTAGGGAGTTCTGAAAATCGAGAGCTAGTTGAAGCGTTGGTGACCTGGGACCTTAAGCTCGGAAGGTGTGCCCCCGAGGTTGCCGCGCTTGGAAGAGGTGGAGGTAAGGGAAAGAATGTTGGTTTGTTTTGTTTTCCTCGTTTAAAAAACTTCCGTTACTAGTTGAAAGCGTTCAGCCACCTTTCTCCTGTAATCCGCGTCCCCATTCTCCTAGTGCGCGCACACACCCCTACAAACGCTTACACATTAAGGTTGTGCTTCCTGCCTGGGGTGACAAGCAGAGTTGGCAGCGGGTCCACTTTGCTGGTGTTTGGGGCACGTCCAGCCTCTTTGGAGGTATGCTGTTATAGCTGAGGCAAGACCACAGAGACAGGTAGAATAAGCTAGGCCTCTGTTAAATTGGCAAGAATGGCCTCAGGTGAACTTTTTTGTTGCAGAGATTTAATTGCAAGTAGGTGCCCGCTCAAAATGGGAGCGTAGTAAAACCACTAATTTCTTTGGCACGTGTGCTGTTGCAGTCGACCACTATAGTGGTAAGGAGAGAAATGGGAGTTTAACTCAACCAGGAGGTTTTGAGTCGGGATTATATGCAAGTGTGGTGAAGGAGTTGGTAAGATTCTGGGGGTTGGAACCAGCTACATAAACGTGTGTGCATGTTTATATTAAATTTTACAATATTTCAGATTCAGCAGTATGAAATGGTTGCTTTTCTTGGAATGAAGTGCCTCTACATCATGCTTAGTATATCCTAATTTGGGCTTCAGAAGACTTCTAGAGTGTTGTTAAAGAGAATAAGAGTGCAGGGTAACCCGTCGTTAAGAGCTTGACTATTAAAAAATTTGTGTAATTAAGGTATGGTACCAACTCATTTATAGCGTTACTTTTGGAGCATATGTGTAAAGTTTTTTGTATCCAAATCTTGATTGCATTGTAATTGGCCTCTAACTCGTTTTCCTTTGCTTAAATTTTTTTTTTTTTAAGATTTTATTTATTTGCGAGAGAGAGAACGAGAGACAGCATGAGAGGGAGTGAGAGAGGGAGGAGGGTCAGAGGGAGAAGCAGACTCCCTGCCGAGCAGGGAGCCGGATGTGGGACTCGATCCTGGGACTCCAGGATCACGACCTGCGCCGAAGGCAGTTGCTTAACCAACTGAGCCACCCAGGCACCCTTCCTTTGCTTAAATTGAGCAGATTAATTTTGCAGAGAGAGGGCCAGAAAAATGTGGTTGCTTTTGCTACATTTAATTCTTCATCTTTTTAAAGAGTTCTTTTATTTTTTTTAAGATTTTATTTGAGAGAAAGCAAGTGAGAGAGAGAGCATGAGTGGGGGGTGGGGGAGGCAGTGGGAGAGGGAGAGAGGGAGAAGCAGACTCTCCACTGAGCTGGGAGCCTGTTGCGGGGCTCAATCCAGGGATCCTGGGATCATGATCTGAGCTGAAGGCAGACGCTTAACTGACTAAGCCACCCGGGAGCCCCATCCAAAGAATTCACTCTTAAAAATTGACCTCAGGTGCTGGCATGTTGGTAATAGGCCACTTTTTTTCTTTAAAAAAAACTATCAATTTTGAATGTTAAACATAATTTATCTCAATTATAAATGTAAATTAAGAGATAATTGGTTATGGGGCATTCAATATGTTGTAGCTTTTTACATGTATGATAACAGGAGGTTTGTTGGTAAACATTTGACATGACAGGTGATCATAAGACACCTGGGAAATATTTATTTTGCATGATAGAAGAATTGTATTTTCAAAATATGTTTTACATTCTAAAAGTGAAAAAACTGTACACTTTTCTATTTCTAACCCCTTTTTTCAATAATGCTATACTGGGAAGAATGTGTTCCATTTGGTGATGTTTAAAGTGTGGATTTGGTCTTGTAAAACTAGAATGTCTTTTGAGACTAAGAGGACATAGCATCAGCATCAGCTCCTACACACAATCCTAAAATCTAGACTCAAGGTGGGGCTCAACTTCTGCAGTTGTGAGGCTTCCTGAAGTAGGTGTATCATGTCTGTTTTTGTTACACCTAAGCCTATACAGGTTGTTAGCTGTTTAATCTGTTCAGTGGCAAAGCAGTTGATTAGCAGTACTGGGCAGCACTTACACATGTCCTCAGGGTATAAGAAGCATTTCTATTGAGGGAGGAAATCCTATAAAAGCATAGAAACCCATATCTGAACAAATTCAGTTTGTAGAATGTTGTGGAATGATGTCATAATATTAACTGAGTTGTTTTATGTAAAGTGTTTACAATATGGTCTGGTACTCAGTGTTTTATGACTTTATCATCACTAGTATATAAAATGAGTCTTTTCAGAAGGTGGTTATATCACACTACGTAGCAAGTGAAGACTAAGCAAATATTTGTAATAACCAGTATTTATTTCCTGTACCTCTGTGCCAGAGTTTTATATGATTTAATTTACTTATTCCTCACGACACCCGAACGACTAAACAGAGACCTAGGTTTTTGCCCAAGGACTATAGGCACCAGGTGCCACAGGCTGGTTCTGAACCCAGAGTCTGACTTTAGAATGAGCCCGTGTAACTAGTGGGCCCTGCTATTATACTTGCAGTAGTAGTTACAAATCAGTGAAAGGTCTTCGAAGTATTCCCAAAACTACAGGTATCCCTTGGTCTTGTTTAGCCACACCCTCCTATATTAATACCACCAACACACCAACAGATTGTTTAAATATGAAGGGTGGTGATTAATCTGCATTAAGTAGAATCACCTTTTGACTTTGGAAGAGGATTCTCTTTTGATTCCTAAGTTTAGCTAGAATACTATATTTGGGCTAGAGTATGTTATCTTTTTAATTACTAAAGATATTAAAGTCATTTTTTTTTTTTTTTTTTTTAAAGCTTTCCAGATATGCTGGGACCCACCAGGCCCAGCAGGCACTAGTTTTCCTTGGAGAGATTCTGGTTTTGCACTAAATCAGTAAGGCTGATCTTCTGATTATCAACATTATATCAATCTAAGATGGATTGTCACTTAAATTTGTTCTAAATTCCGCCTGAGTTGCCTCCTAATATTAGCCTTAAGATATAACTATGGCTTATACTCTGTCACTCACATTCCTCATGGAATTGTGTGTTGCTGCTTCACCAGTGTAGTTGATAGGTCAAGCAAATAAATTATAACGTAAATCAGGAGCTGGTTTCAGTACTGTTTAGAATTATTGTAGAGAACTGAAACGTCCTTTTGTTGACAGTTTAGTGAAATATAATGTTAGGAAAAAATGTTTAAAAACGAGCATATGTTGGGGCGCCTGGGTGGCTCAGATGGTTAGGCGTCTGCCTTCGGCTCAGGTCATGATCCCAGGGTCCTGGGATCGAGTCCCACATCGGGCTCCCTGCTCGGCAGGAAGCCTGCTTCTCCCTCTCCCACTCCCCCTGCTTGTGTTCCTGCTCTCACTCTCTCTCTCTCTGTCAAATAAATAAATAAAATAAAATCTTTAAAAAAAATAAAAACAAAAAAAATAAAAACAAAAAAAAATAAAAACAAGCATATGTTGAACTAAGAAAGCCCAAGCTGTATTGAAGACACAGGTTACTAATCTGTTTCTCACATAAATAAATACTAAATTTTTTGGCTAGAATTAATATTCAGTGCTGTTTCCAAATCCTTTGGAAATGCTAAATATGTAGAGTTTGAATAGAAAAAAAATTTAAATGTCTAATCAGAGTGCTGTTCTTTTTTAAACATGGACACCTTATTTAAAATTAATTAAGGAGTTGTAGACTGTGTTAGGTCATTGAGGTTCAAAATGAGTGCCCTGATACTTTCATGTCTTTTGTGTTAATGGTTTATCATTTGATCTTGGGGTCCATTCCAGTATCTTTTATAGATGAGATTGTTATGAGGTCTTTCGGGTTCTGCAAGTGACTAAGCTCTCTTGGCTAAGAGCCAGGACAATCTCAAATTTTTACTGTAATGGGTTGTATATATTCAGAATCCTTTATATCCTGCAGGTTAGAAGTCTTTCATTGACTGAGGCTTGAAAGAAAACATGTCTGTTAACTCTTATATATCCCGTTTATATAATCACTAGATGAATTTAATTATTTTTTCCTTCTAGCAGTAGCTGGTTATGAACATACATGTATATAATTATCCTGCTTGGGGGATACTCTTCCTTTCATGTAAAGTTAAAAATTATTCACCTGGCATTCATGCAGTAAATAATTTGAGTATCAACAGTATGCATTGAACAATTTTAACTGAAAATTAATTATGTTAATTTTAATTAAGTGTTGCAGAAAAAGGTTTGTGGGCACTTTATTTCATGTGCATTTTCATAATGTTGATCTTTTATATTTGGACAAGTTTCAAAGTGCAGTTCAGAATTAAGTTAATTGCACAGTTGAACACGTATTTGAATGTTAAGATGGTACTGTTTAACTTACTGTAGAGCCTTAGCTGATAGTACAAATAATGAGAATCAGAGTCTCTTGTTTCTGTAAACTAATTTTTGTTAGATATCTTTGAAAAGCTGCATTAATAATCTCTTTCAGGTTTCTAGGATATTACTACACTGAAGGAGCAGTTTAAGGAGGAGTATCCTAGAAACCTTAAAGATTGAATGTGGCTTTCAGTGTTATCTAGTATAACCCAAAAAGTAGTACCATGATCACTGAAAGGTATAAAATGAATGAAACCCATCTTTTATATTAAAAGGCTTATTGTTCTTATAAATTTCCTTCTTAGGAAGATAGTATAGACTGGTTTCTAACTATGCCAAAGCTGAACTGTTATTGTATAGGCTTTGATGTACAGTACAGCTTTATAATGAGTTTAGATGTAAATTGAACTTTAATCTGATGTCAGACTGATCTGCATTGCCACCATATACCTTACATTTACTTGTTTTTAAAAGTTGGTGTTAAAGCTTAATTGGAAATGGTAAGACCTCGCTGGTATAAGATGAACTTTGAAACCTCTTTGTTTCAAATTGTCCAAAACTGGGCCTCAGGATATTGGTGTATAGGCAGTACATTAACTAGCATTTAAGATTGCTACCTCCTCAAACAAGACTACAGTTTGAACCTGGGTGATGAAACTCACTTTTTCTGCAGCAGACATAAGGATTTCCATAGGATAAAAATTTCTCACAACTAGCTAGCCAGGGGTTAAAACACTTTTTGGAAGCTTAAGAGCAAATGACATAATATTCTTAAAACCAGTGTCTTTAATAAAACTTTTAATTTTAATGCTCCCAAGATGCATTAAGGCAAGTAGACATTAAGGCAAGCAATTGATTAAGCAAGATGGAAATCTAACTCCAAGTGACATACATGAAATTGTCACTTTATTCTTTTTGCTACCTGTCATACTCCTTTAAATTTATTCTTGTAATTTTTTTTACTCCCCCATCCCCTTACCTCTTTGGAAGAGGAAAGGACCCTGCAGGTATGAGTTCAGGAGACTGTTTAATTCTGCTCCCAGGCTGTTGTTGGTTGCCTGCTAGGGGAGCTGGAATTTCAACAATGTAGAAAGCAATCAGGTTGGAGAAGTGCTGAATTTTTCAGTATCTTGGGACTTGGTGTATGCCTTTAATTTGTCACCATCAGCAGTGTTCCTGTGACGTTCTTCCACAATGGCTCAGTTATCCTGTACAAGGACAGCATTTCCTTTTTCCATACAATATTCTCATCCTGTCATCTTTTGATCTGCTGGAATGACTAAATGCCATACCAAAAAAAAAAAAAAAAAATTGGGTTTACTCCGTATCCTCATGGAGAAGATAATTAGGCTTTCTTGGTATGTCTGAAGACGCGTATTTGGGGATCAAGTCCTTCCCAGGGACTCTTTAAGAACGCTCTGTTTTTAATCCTTCAGAAATTAGAGCCAGCAACTGTTAGCTGCATTGTTATTTCTAATCTCATTTGTCTTACTAGTACATGAAAAGATTCTAAGGGCAGCGTTTCTTAATGTCTATGGAAGAGGTTGGGGAATGGTGATGGTCACAGCTCAAGTGGAGTTGTGACTGGGCTTAAGTGCATAGGACGAGCGGCACAGATAGTGGAAAGGGGAAAGAGATTGGCAATGAAGTTGATATATTGGTCTTATTCCTTGTCCCCACTCCCAACTTTTTTTTTTTTTTTTTTTTTAACTTTAAAACCATGTTCTTTCCACCTTGCCTTCCTCCCATGACTTGTATTGCCAGAACTGAGTTTTAGGTCCTCTAGAGAAAGGTGGAATTTTCAAGGTGATTCCTATCTGATTGCTGAAAAGTTTGGCTTTTAGCTAGAAAGTTCACTAAAAGGAATTTCCTTCCATCGCTCTCCACAACTGTCTGTTTTTTAATTAAAAAAAAAAGATCTCTGAAACAGAAGTGTGAGAAACCTTATCATGTAATAGTTGGGAGCCATTATGCATTAAAATTAAAATACATATTATTAATGAATCAGAAATCCATATTGTTTAAGCACTTTTTTGCAAAACTAAATCTACAGTAATTTTGTGTTAGGATGTTTCTTTTTAAGTGGGTATCAAAAATTATTTTTAACCAAAAAATGTTGAAAGTAATACGAATACATCTTTTGTCTTAGTGTTGATGATGACAAAAAATCATAGTACTCTAAACTATTATCATTAAATATTCTAATGAAATACTAGATAGACAATGATTTGGTCACTAGCCACTGAAAGACTGTCTAGAGCAGAATGTAATAGGAAAGGAACATTTTATACCTGAATAAGAACAGTGTATCTGCTTGACATAGTGAAGGCTCTGAAAAGCTGATTACTTGATAATCACTCACGTTAGGTGATTTTATATTGTTTGATGTTTTTATAATCTGAATTTCGCTGGGCTCTTTTTAAAAGTGTCTGGTTGGACCATCAGCTTTTGATGGATACATTTCTGGAGGGATTGTGACTATCCGTTAAAGTGCTTTGAAGAGAGAAACCCTGTTTTGTATCTCACCTGACTGTCACAGAACATGCTTCTTGGAGCTTGTTTAATTTGGGCTCAAAGGGAAGAGTGCCATCTACTGAATGGCCAGCATCAAGTTGAGCAGCCCCACGTTTTTCTTACAGAACTCTCAGCTGGCTACTGAAGAAACCAGACCTCACTTCACTGAAGAATTTGACAGGATTTTAGTACCAAGTAGAATTGTTGCTTGCTTAATTTTAATTACACTTCCCGCAGGAGGCCTAAACACATGATAAAGAACTAATTCACCACTTTTTGATTGCATGGGAAAGGAGAAACTTCAAGAAGTTGTTGAGACTTTATATTAAATAATCTAGCAATGGTGAAATCATTATTAAATCAAAAGTGGTAAAGAAAATTATTTTAATGAGGCATGTTTCATTAGTGGTTCCGGTTATTGATGGCTTCTGCAGACAACAATGATGTTTTTAAAATTTGGCCCTAGGGCGCCTGGGTGGCTCAGTTGGTTAAGCGACTCCCTTTGGCTCAGGTCATGGTCCTGGAGTCCCAGGATGGAGTCCCACATCTGGCTTCCTGCTCAGTGTGGAGTCTGCTTCTCCCTCTGACCCTACCCCCTTTTGTGCACTCTTTCTCTCAAATAAATAAATAAAATCTTTTAAAAAAATTAACTTAAAATTTGGCTCTAAAATCAGACAAATCATTTATTTAACTAGAGGTAAGGGTTTTAAGAGTATTTGAATATTTTTTTTTCTCTTGCCCTTTTACTTTGTCTCCCTTTCTAAGGCAGTGATTCCTACTTGAGTGATTTCACTGTTTCAGAGTGGGTTTTGTTGTTGATCTGCTTTACTCAAGTGGCCTCCTGTTTTGTCAAGTTTTTCCTAACTTCCAGAGACTGCCAGTGGTAGTAGTCATGGGTAGAACAGGAGGTCACAGAATCAGATGTAGGTCAGTGGAGGTTTACAATACCTGGAATAGGCCTGTCGAAGCCAGACAAGAAGGAACTTTGACATTAGGACTTGAAAGGAAGCTTTGAAATTATGATACTATCTTTGTTGTTAAGTATCAGATATAATTAATCAGTAACCATTTTTCTCAGCCCTTAAAACCTGCCAAGGATCCTATTAAGCACTTTACCTAAATTATCTGGAATTTAGTTAAGTAACTAAGATTGTACAGTTGATAAGTGGCAGAGCCAAGGTTTGAGCCCAAGGCTAACTCCTTTAAATGGGATGCTGTACTGCTCATTTATTTAAGCTCATTCTTGTTGGTGACTGCACAAAAGACTTGAACCAAGATTAGAAGAATATTTATGCCTCTGCGGGAAAATACTGGTAGTTTTTTGTTTGTTTTTTTTTAAAGATTTTATTTATTTGGGGGGGGGTGCGGAGAGCAAGCGAGCACCAGCAGGGGAAGGGAGAGGGAGAAGCAGACTCCCAGCTGAGTAGGGAGCCCGATGTGGGGCTCGATCCCGGGACCCTGGATCATGACCTGAGCCAAAGGCAGACGCTTAACCGACTGAGCCACCCAGGCACCCCGTTTGTTTTTTAAAAAGGTGATGAAATGGGTAAATAGGATTGAAATTTCAGTAGGATCAGGAAGTATGTATGAGATAGACCTTCAAATATTTGCTATTTGGTTTTATCTAAATATTCATGTCTTTGTTCCTTTTGCTATATTATTTATTTAAAACCACAAGAGGGGCACCTGGGTGGCTCAGTCGGTTAAGCGTCTGCCTTCGGCTCAGGTCATGATCTCAGGGTCATGGGATCGAGTCCCTCGTTGGGCTCTTTGCTCTGCGGAGAGCCTGTTTTTCCCTCTCCCTCTGCTGCTCCCTCTGCTCTTCTCTCTCTCTCTCTCTGTCAAATAAATAAATAAAATCTTTAAAAAATAAAACACAAGAAAAATTTATAATTGAAATAATGAAATTGTTTCATGTTGCTTAAAATATGCTACTTCATGGGAGGAGGGGTTGAGTTACAGAAGGGTTTTATGCTGGGGTTCTGGAGGGGTTGCAGTTGGGCGGGTAAGAGGGATGTGTTAGTTGCCTTTATTTTGCTTGCTCCTAAATATTTTTGGGTAGTAGTACTTCGTAATATGGCAATAATATCCCATATCCACAGCACAATAAAATTCAACCATGTGCCAATCTGAGGTCTTGGGGGAACTTCAATTTGTTGTGCACACCAAGTGTGCTCTGAGCACCAAATGAGTACTATACCTCTCATATATGTACTAATTAGTTTTGAATGCATATATTCTCTCAATTAAGAGATATTTAATACCTACTATTGAGAGTGCTTTCAGCTTTTGAAACCTATTTTGACCTTAAAAGGTATCTTTTTTACTTTAACAGGTTGGAAATCATTGTTTTGGTGTAGCCAAAAGCTTCTAAAATTGCAGTTCAGAGTGCTGTGTATTATAAACCAATCACTCTTGAAGGACCTCTGACTCTTCTCTTTCATATGTAAGAGAATTATGTTTTGCCTTCCAGAAAACCCCTTTAGGAGTATCAATTACATAACTCCTTGGATTCTGACTCTGCATTCCAGTCAAACATAGAAAAAGTCAGCAACAACTAAGATGACAACACAAAAGATATTACTTGCCAGTGTGTGATGAATGCTGAATGGCAGGTACAGATAACAAAGGCTGTATGGGTCATCTCATCAAGAAAGGAGCCCCATAGATGGAGTGGTCAGAAAAAATCTCAAGCAAAGAGGACAAGGGTGGGCCTTGAAAGGCAGGATAGGATTTCACTAGGTGCAGGCTAGGGAAAGAGTTTTTGGCAAGACATTACTGTCCATGAAAATAATTTTTTTTTCTGTAGCATGATTGGAGATAGTTTATAATAGTGGTTCACAGTATCTTCTCACTGTAAGGCACTTGAAGGCTACAGTATACTCTTATGAGTAATAGTGCCAAGGACACACCTCCCTAGAAGGTATATTAGAGTATTGCGGGGATGGGAATGAGAGGGTGGTGGTAAAGGGCATGTAGATTTTTTTTCTTTTTTTTTTTTAGGAAGGCTCCATGCATGGAGCCTAGCGTGGAGCCCAGTATGGGCCCGAACTCACAACTGTGAGATCAAGACTGGAACTGAAACCAAGAGTTGGTTGTTCAACTGACTGAGCCACCCAGGTACCCCGTCATGTAGATTTCAGTAACACTCCTTATGAACCCACATGAAAATGACTGGTTCATAGAAAAATCCTGATACTGTTACTTTGAAGTAATGTTTAGGAAAGTTTGGTACTTGGAAGAAGACTTTAGAAATTCTCATCATTCCCAACACTCAACAAGAAAAGCCTCCTTTTGGGAAGAGGGGTGCCTTTTTTAAAAGCCTGAATTTGTCCATCATCTACTTTGTCAAATACCAGAGTATAATTCTGTTGATGGCTCTGTTATATCTTTTAAATCTAATGTATCGATAGATAGACTTGTTGATATTATGAAATATAATCATTTGTACTTAATTTTTGTTAATGTCTGGTTTTGGATTTTAGAGGATTTGTTCCAAGTGTCTGAATTCTTAGATTTTGTAATGCTTACCACTTTTTGAAAAATACTTAGTGTAACTATTTAAGATATTTTGAGCAAGTCACTTATTTCTTTCTCATTTTAGTTTTCTAATGTATAGAAATCCCAGCTGAGCAAGGAGCCCGATGCGGGGCTCGATCCCAGATCATCTTAAAATCCATTTCAGTTTAAAGATTCTGTGATTTTACTTCCAAGGAAGGTAAACTCCCCAATTAGTGGTTTAACTTGGAAAGTGGCCAAGAAACCTATGATTGTACTGTGTGAAGGTCCTGAAAACAGGTCTAATTGAAGGCCAAGACTATGAAAGTCCTTGGCTCTATGTATATGTGGCAGTTGAGAAAAGGACATTACTCCAGGACCCCCAGAGTTTTAGTTCTTCAGAAGCTAAGGGCCCTTGGCAATGGACAGTGGATAGATCCTTTTCGAGAACAATGAAATAAATAAGGATAGCAATTTTTCCTAAAGCAAACTGGAAACATAATGGCATATTTTTCAAAAAATATTTTTCCATTACAATTCCATTTTTACTATATTTAGTGTATTAGTTCCTTATAAATATTTCTGACTTCTGTTTAGCTCTTCTTTTCTGAGCCACTTTGTTTCATTTTATTCATTCATTTAGCAAATATTTATTGAATGCTTATTATGTGCCAGCCCATGTTCTAAGTTATGGGAATTCAGTAAGCAAAACAGAAGAACTGTCCTGTCCTAATGGCGTTTATATTCTTGTAGGTAAGCAAAAACAAACAAAGTGTGTGTTGTATTGGTGTAAATGTTCTGGAGAGATACAGAGCTGGAAATGAAAATAAAGGGAGTATTTGGGTATATGGCAAGTTTAAATACAATGGCTAGGTGAAGCCCTTACTGAGAAGATGATGTGTGAGCAAAGATGATATGTAATTCCCTTGTATCACATACATTCTTACCTCCTTCATGGCATGATTCATGGCAGGCAGATGGCCTAGATAACGCAAAAGAAAGATCTAAGATGATCATTTCTGTGAGTCTCAGAGAACAGAAACTAGTTGATAAATAAGTTTATTAGGTCTTAAATCAATAAAGATGGCTCTTTTCGCCATACCTATAATTTAAAAATATGGAGAACTCAATTCCCAATAATTTTTTTTAAGCCAACCCAAGATGATATTTACTTCTTAAAAATGTTATTACTATCAAAGAGTTGCCTGCTGAGGAAGTAGATGAAAGGATTATCTTTAACTTTCGTACCACTTCCTACTCTTATTTTTCTTTTTTTATTGTTATTTTTTAAATTAAGATATAATTCATATACCATAAAATTTATCCCCTAATTTTATTTTGAAGAAATATATGTATTCATATATTCTTTTATTAGAATGAAAGCTTCTAGAGAACAGAGGTCCATATTACTTGGATGGTTTAACATGTTTTCAGCATTTTAAGGGAACACATGAACCAGACAAGAAAGATAGGGTAGGGAGATAGGCACTTCTGTAGCTGATTCCAACACTAGCTTGAGAGCTATGCTAAGGCAGCAATTTAAAGGAAGTGCAGAGAGGCAAAAAGAAGGGAAATGTTTATCCCACTGAGAGAAACAACTCATGAAGGAGGCTGACATTTAAATTGAGTTTTAGAGGATCTCAAATGTTGGAAGAGAGTGAATTACAGACCAAGATGATAGAAAGGCAGTCTACAGGATAAATGTGGTGGGAGAGGAAACAGGAGAGTAAGGTTGAGAGCACTAGATCATGAAGGCCTTGGGTACTATTTTAAGAAACTTAGATATTATTCTGGGGCACATAATCAGATGTGTCTGAGATTGGTGGTGTGAAGAATGTTGTCATGGAGGAAGTGTTGGCAAAGAGACAAGTTAGGCATTTAGAGATAAGCAAATGAAGTAAGGCAGTGGCTCTGAGATGAGAAGGGGAGGAATGGGACCTTTTGGAGGCAAAAATATGTACAACTTGCTGAATAATGCAGAGGTTGAAGGAACATCCATCACCATGGGTAGACATTTAAATGTATTTTACTCCATTTCCAATTCTCTGATTTATGACAGAGGGGAGATACACCTATACTGCTAGAAAGGAGACAGATTCTTGAAGGTGTCTTTACCGTACATAAAAGACTTTAGAAATGCGACTATTTCTTAATTTTCCTTAATTTTTTACAACTTGTCAGTTACTACCCAATTCAGTCTTTGGATTTGTTTTCATTTGTGTCTTTGGAAATGGCTGAATAGTCCTCATTTTGGTGTAATAGTATTTGTTTCCAAATGAAACTCCCTCCCTATCCTGTATTTTGTATCTTAAACTTTTGTGTAGTGGAATAATAAAGAATTGAAGATACAGGGCATTTCAGTATCAAGTATTGCATGCCGTCATTACAGGACATTGTGCCATCTTGAGGTTTCCCCTTATATTTAGTCGTTTATCTTGGAACTTCAAAGTAAACATATGGTGAGCATTTATAAAGAAACAATGAGAAATGTCAAGAAGCACATTCAAAAAAATGTTTTTTGTGTGTGTGTAAATCTAGTAGAGGATCCAATCCAGTAAGGTTCTGCGTATTTGCGTAATAAAACCAGTAACGTAAGATTTGTCTCCTCTAATGTTTCCGATTTATTAAAAGGCATGATTGGCTATTTTTGTTTGTGGGTTTGTAGCTCCCTTTAATAAGACATGTAACAAAGAGGATATTATAGCAGGACATAGTTATTTTATAAATGGATGGAAGAAAATACAAGATTTGACAGAACTAACTTCTAAAATATAAGAAAACTTTCATGCTTAAAATTTTAAAGCATTAAAATAGCTTATTCAAAAGCAATTCTTAAAAATAATTCATTGACCTAAAATACTATGACAGGTTTGACAATCAGAAGAGTAGAAAGCCCTCACTGATTTATTTTAAAGCAAGAATTTATTTACTTGATTTATAAGGTAAACTTATTGTGAGGCATATTTTTTAAAATTATTTTCATTTTTAAATATTTGAAATTAATTTTTGAGTAAGAAGCTTAAGGACATGGAACAAAATCCAAAAGGCACAAAAGAGTATACAGTGAGAAGAAAGTTGTCATTCCACCCCCAAACCACTCAGGTCTCCTCCTTTCGTGTATATTCTTCCAGAGATATTTTTCATTGTTTATTTTTAAATTCCTGAATCAAGACTGCCTGCCTACACCTGGTGGATGAATTGCTGCATAAGAAATAGAACCTTAGGCTCAGAACAGCCTGGAGAAATAGCTAGCCCTGTTCTCCTAGGTGTTGTTTCCAGATCCATTCTCTCTCTTTTTTTTTTTTTCTTAAGAGTGTCCTTTTCTAGCTTCCTCTCCACTTAGAGCAGAGTGTATGAAGAGTGGGAGGTGGAAATTGTAATCATCTGTCACTCCTGTCTCATCCTAGGCAATGACAGATAACTTTATGAAAACATACATGCTAACAAAGCAAATTCTGTTTGAGAAGTGTTCCCATAGAAAAACATCCTCTAGGAGGGAGGGCAAAGAAGGGGTCAGGAATGGTCAGCCTTTACCATCATTGTGCATCTGCCCCATTAGGCCAGCTGTAACTGTACCTTTTCTAAAACTTTTTATTTTTGGTAGTTGGCATTATTTTATTGACTCTTGCCTTTGGCCACCCACTAAGTCATAAGATTTTCTCCTAAGCCTTGGGATTGCCTGACTCTAAACTTAGAGTTACTAGACTTGGTTTCTTTTCTTGTTTTGAATTTAATACAATGTCATTCCTATACAAATACTATAAATAATAGTCATATCTGGGGGAGGGGTTCTTTTTTAAAATTTCCAATATATTTATTTTTGTACCAGTCATCTTTTATTGGGTGTTAATTCTCAGTTAGGATATGAAAGGCTTCAGCACTGATCCAGTTCCTCAAGAAGAGGTGCCAGGCCACCCTCCACACTGTACCCTCTGCGGTGGAACTCGCTTAGCCACTCTTGTTTGAATTCCTTGTAAGGAAGACAGTAGTTGAACAGCACATAAGCTGCCAGCACCATAGAAAGCCCAGCAATGCTTCCTTTCTTCACATTGACATATTTGTAATATTGGTAGTAACCTCTCTGAAACTCTCCAACAAGTGCCTTTAGGGACAAAATCCTGCATCAGTATCCCTATTTGAACATCTAGGAGTTTCATCTTCATTGGTAGAACTGATACTCACGTCTTGGAGTCCTGGGTGTCTGCTGTCTGCCAATATTTTTTATTGTGGGTGTCCAACATAGAATTTACCATCTTAGCCATTTTTAAAGGTGTAGTTCAGTGGTAATAATTGTATAACTACCACCACCTTCCATCTCTAAAACTCTTCATCTTGCAACATTGAAACTCTGTACCCATTAAACAATAATTCCCCACCCCCCTCCTAAATTCTTAGATCAGAAAAATTGTTTTAAGATCAAGGTTTCAGTTGATACAAAATCTATTATTTTTATACCTAATCAAGATTGTAATTTGAAACTCTACACAAATCTGTATCATGCAGCAAAGGTTATGACTGGCAGGCCCCTGGAGTTGAGACAAGGCGCACAGAACCTATAGCCTTTAATTCATATATTAAAAATTTATTTATTTGAGAGAGTGCGTGTGAGAGAGTGCGCGGCGAGGTGGGGCGGGGGGAGGGGAGGAGGTGGGTGCGCAGAGGGAAAGAAAGAGTACCAAGCAGATGCAGGGCTCAATCCTGGGATCCCAAGACCCTGAGATCAGACCTGAGCCGGAAGCTTAATCAGCTGAGCCACCCAGGCACCCCTGCTTCATATTTTAAAGTGAAGAACTGTAGCCTCATTATACCCCTCAGCTGTGCAAATTCTGTGTTGGTGGGTTGGAGAGGGAGTTTGATAATTATGGGAGAGGTGGAAATCTGCAAAGTGGTGCTAGCTGACCTCTGCCTTCATGACCCAATGAAAAGGAAGTTTCCCCACTAATAGAAGTAGGAGATCCCCAGGTTTGCAGATCTCGTTGGATGCTGAAATTCTGCCTTTGTGTGAATCATTTAGACTTTCCATTAATGCTTGGAAATTTTCCAGAATTCTCTGTAAATTTTAAAGTTTGGAGAGGCATTTGGAGTAAAGTGGGGGATGAAATCTAGATGCACAGAATTTTGGAAACCCCTACCTTATTTTATGGATGAAGGACCTGGTCTGGTTGAGCAAAGTGGCATGTTCAAGATAATGTTACTTGTGGCTGATCTGGACTCACAGCTGTGTTTGTGACTCTCAGTCCAGTGCCTTTTCTACTTTATGACTTTACCAGCAATCTTAACCCATTCATGCAATTCTGGGGTAAGGGAGTTCACCAGAATTTCACTTGATCTTCCATAGAGTAGAGTTTAGACAGGATGAGAGACCTCACCATCTCTCAGTGATTTGAAGCTGCTTTTCAAGAAATAGTTGGTACCTTTGTTTTTTAAATCTTTCATTGAATTAGGAAAAGTTTTTTGAAATTTAAAAAAACCTCTGGAATGTGTCATGTACTTTCTTGTTATTTTGACAAAAACTAGGCTGATCTTCTGTATATTGTTCCAGTTTTAGTATGTTTACCACTGAAGCCAGTCATGTATATGGTAAATGTTTCTGATATATTTAGGAACATTATATTGAAAATTCAAACTAGATCTATTTAGCTGCCTTGACTTTTTTTTTTCCCTTCTGGAAAAGAACATATTTAAATGAGAAACAGGTCCACACTCCAAAGAAAAGGGAAAGTTTTAGGTCATTTGAGTAAAATAGATTATAGGATTTATGGCCCCAATTTTCCATTATTTTCAACTGAGTGGGCCGTTACATAAGGTACAGTGTTTTGTGTGAGGCAAATTATGCTCAGAGACTAAGATTATCTTTGCTAATAATTTAACATAGGTTCACTGCAGGAATTATAATTTATAATATTTCACAAGCCAATAGCATACAGGATAATGTCTCTTAATTAGCCAATAAAGAAATAACCTACTCCAAAACCAATGATAGATCAATTACACTATTCCAGGCAAAGGGGAGACAGAAGATTAGAGTCCAAATTTAGTTGAGGTGTGTCTTTCTATGAGTTGGTTCTTGGTACAGTCGATCCTTCCAAACAAAAACTTGGGTATCTGCTGCTGGCTTAGTTCCTCACTTCTGGGGCATGTGGCTAGTGGGTGATGGCCCCAGTATTGGCAGCAAAGTGGGTTGTTCTGAAGGTTATTACTCCATGGACCGTAACCCAGTTCACACCACTGGCTATGAGGAGTAACCTTGCCAAGGCCAGGACAGATCCCCCTTCTCTTTCTGAGACTGCTGTATGGTTTAACACCACTGTTGACCACATAGTAGCCTGGCCACAGTGGGAGTAAGTGTTTCGAGATCTTCAGAGAGCTATTTAGATCAGCAAAGAGTAGCCTTGCCCACACCAAACATTCTTGGTAAGTCCTCACAAATTCTTGGTATTTAAAGTTTAAATGTCCATTACGTCATAGCTGTTCTTCCATATGATCTTATTCATAAGTCCCCAGCAGTGCCCGTCAACAGTTGAGCTAGGAAGTGCTTATAAACAACAGATGTTGATGACAACATCCCAGTGCAGATTCCTCAATATAAACAGATTCACCCTTAGATCAAAACAACCTCACTTAAGTCCTAAACAAGTGGATTTGAAATACTAATAAACCGGGCGCCTGGGTGGCTCAGTCGTTAAGCGTCTGCCTTGGGCTCAGGTCATGCTCCCAGGGTCCTGGGATCGAGCCCTGCATGGGGCTCCCTGCTCGGCGGGAAGCCTGCTTCTGCCTCTCCCACTCCCCCTGCTTGTGTTCCCTCTCTCGCTGTCTCTCTCTCTCTGTTGAAAAATAAATAAAATCTTTAAAAAAAAAAAAATACTAATAAACCAATATACAACACAGTGAAGGAAGAAATCTGTCATATTGGAAATGTTAGTGTTTTAATCTAATTTTGTGATAAACTTATCAAGATTTTTAGCATTTAAGAATGCATCTTATCAATGTTGCATCATACCAAGGACTTTGAATGGAATTTATCAGATTTGTTTTGATTTTTTTCCCCCATGTTTTGCTATAACATTTGGTTTCACGACAGTTTTAGAAAGTAATGTACAAGATAGCCTGATTTTTTCAAAATAAGACCTTCAGTAATTCTTCTGAGGAACTAAAAGGATTCATTATTATGGCTGGGGTCTAAATAATATATAATTGCTTTTGATTTCACTGTTAGTATGTAAGATGTCTTTCGATCTATTTTTAAATGGATTTTAATAGGAATAGGTACAAGGTCAAGGTACTTATTGGAGAACTTTGAATTCAGTGTTTTAATAAGTTGATTTTAAACTGAGTACTGGCTGTTTCATGGTGACAAAATTTGTGGGTTTTTGTTTGTTTTTAAATTCCACTTATCAGTGGAATCATAATGGTTTTTGTCTTTCTCAGTCTGACTTATTTCACTTAGCATAATTACCCTCTGGGTCCATCCATGTTGTCTCAGTTAGTAAATGGTGGCAATATTTGTATTTAAAACCTTGTAAATCAGTTCTTTTATAAAAACCATGTAATATTTAAGTTCATGATTGATTTTTTTAAAGTTTCTATTGGTACTTTTTCCTGAGATTTTATTCTATAGGGAATAAAACATTGATTAATAGAAACTTCAATTACCTGAAATTCCTTGAGTCCTCTAATGAAAGAAGACCAAATGATTAAGAATACAAATGGATTTCAGGGATATATTAGAAGCAGTAACTTCTAGGTGAGTCCTAAAGTCAGTGTACGTTGACTTTTAGATCTTCTGTGGTCTAGTACACTTAGAATCAATATTTGGAATAAAGGCCCTAATAATATCTTGCCCAATTCTTGAGCAGTAAAGATAAATATGTTCATGAAAGTATGTGAAACCAAACGTTGGAAAGACAGCTTTTAAGATTTTGGAGAGTGTATATGGGGGAGAAGGCTGCATATATTTGGCTTATTACTGTAAGAATTAACATTTATTTGCCATTTCTGATCAGAATAATTACATGAATTTTCCCAGAGTGTTTTTCTTTCGATAGCTCACTGTCTTTTTTTTTAAGAGGTTTAATTGTAAAGGTTTGGGCCTTCTGTTCAGGGATGGTGTTTGTACGGGAGGATGCCTTATGTACAAACTATCTGTGTAGTCTGATTTGAAGTCTCATAGGAAGGCCTTAGAATACTGCTGTCCTCTCCCCCAAATACATAATAGAATTTTAAATTTTCAAGTGATGTTATTAAAAAAGGAATAAAATGAAATTTTTGAAATATATTTTTATACTTTATTAAAATTTTATTTTCAATATATTTAAAATATTCTTTCAACATGTAATCAATATAAAAAGCTAATGAAATATTTTGCTCTTTTTTATACATTTTGTGTGTATTTTACACTATGGCACATCTCAATTCAGACTAGCCACATTGCAGGTACGCAGTAATTACGTGTAACTGGTGGTTACCAAATTGGGTAACACAGCACTAGAATATCATTCTTTTGTCCCACATTAGTGTTGAGGATTCTTCCAGTAGAAGTCTATTTGGGGGACTGTAGCCATCTCTGTGTATACTCTTCTATAATTTAATGGAAAATAGAACACTTCTGAGACAAAAAAAAAAAAAAATCATTCTTGGTCCTCAGTTTTAGCTATTTTTCCCCTTTATAATTGACAACCAAAAACTAGTACTTCTAAAGAAATGCAAATATTGAATGAGAACTTTAGAGGGCAGGTTCAGTTGGTTGAGCTTAAGTGAGGCAAGCTGGAATAGAAAGGGAAGAGTTAGCGCTGGGTTGTACAAATAAGACAGATTTGACTTAAAATCCTGCTGGCCTTGAGCAAGTTACTTCTCTGAACCTTCTTTATTCGTATATAGAATTGGGATAAAAATACCCATCTCTTAGGTTGCTTTGAGGATTAAATAAGATGCCATGTAAAATATGTCATGTGTATTCTGGTACATATAAGGTGCTCAGTAAATTTGTTTTGAATAAATGATTGTTGCTTACTTACATCCACCACTCCCAAGTCCCTGTTTGTGAGAAAAGGAAGAGGAAGGAGGAATGCCTAAAATGAATGTTGGTCATATATTAAAGAAACTTAGCCAGTTTACTAAATTAACTACAGTTCAGTGTTTGTCCAAAACACTAAGCTTTGTGGTTAATTGAGATTTTAATTCAGGACCTTTCTCTGAAAGTTTCAGAAAGTAATGATGTGAAATAGTTCATCCTCTGCATGTTTAAATACTAAGAAATGAATTTTGCCATTTAATTTTATTTCCGCATACTTATCCTGTGAATCCGTTAACATAGCATCTGTACATGTTTCTAAATTTCAGCTATTTAAGAGAAAAATCTCAATCATTAAAGACACTTCTTTTTATCTTTTCCTAGATATGATACAAATGCTACAGGGGTTATTGCAGTTTTCGAATTTAAATGTGTTTTGCATCTACTTTGAAAGCTAGTCTACAGAGTAACAAGTAAGTGATGATTGTAAATTTTTGTAGTAACAGGAACTAAGGAAAACTTTTTTTTTTTTTAAGATTTTATTTATTTATTTGACAGAGAGACAGCGAGAGAGGGAATACAAGCAGGGTGAGTGGGAGAGGGAGAAGCAGGCTTCCCGCTGAGCATGGAGCCCAATGCGGGGCTCGATCCCAGGACCCTGGGATCATGACCTGAGCCGAAGGCAGATGCTTAAGAACTGAGCCACCCAGGTGCCCCAGGAAAACTTTTCTAAATGGAAGAAAACTGCCACTCATTGACTAAGTTTTATATTATAATGCAAGTGATCTATTGTTCTTGTTCAGGTATTAACATCAATTCGTATTTTTTGATAGAGTGGGGGCTTTTTATGATATATCAGCTGTATGGTGTGTTCTGAGTCTGTTTAGGAGGAGGCAGTTTTTAAATCATACATGTATTTGTGATTCACTCTGCATTTTTGAGAAATTTACTCTATTTGAAAATTTGAACCATCGCTGAAATGTGGGAAAGCATGGAGAGTTCTAAATAGATGATTAGATTAGATATGAACTCTTCAAAGCTTTATACTCACCCAATGTGTAGGCCACATCTGTGGTAATGTTCTTGGAAATCGGTCACATTTGAAAATCCAGTTCTTTGCCAATAGCATCTGGTTGCACTTTACATTACATACTTTGAAAGTACTTTTTGAATTGCAAAAAAGCAAACCATATGACACAGACTTTTCTTACCTGATTGAAAGTTGTTTACAGTTACAGTTGAACTTTAAACAAACCTAACTGAAGGCATAATTGTCCAAATGCATGAATTATCACAATACCTCAGGAAGAAGGGATTATTATATTAGCTTTAAAAAATTGTTCAGACTTTTACATTGTTCTAATGACCCCTTACAGAGGTCTTATTTACTAAAAATTCTTTCAGGTTTGTGGAATTTTAAAGGTGCTGACCTGATTGGAATACACTCTACTAATGGGCAATCAAGAAATGGTGTTGATTGATGTGATTGGCATTCCTCTACCAATGTCTTACAGCTCCCAACAGCTGTTACTAGTTATATACTGTGTATGTTTGTCATAGCTGACTGTGCCAGCTTTTGATACACAGGTATCTTATTATAGTAATCTAGGGTTTGACAACCTAGAAAGGATTTATGAGATGATTTTAAGTGTCATGGGTCTGAGCTAACCTGTGATCTACGCAAAACACGTCTTTGGTTTCCTTAAGATTCTCTTCACAGCGCACCCCCCGCTTTTAGTTTTCCTTCTTCTTTACTTCCCAGGTGTGTCACATAATCCCTGTTGAAATGTCAGCTGATGTTTACATTTTATTTTTTTGGTTTTTATTTTGTGTGTGTGTGTGTCTTTTTTAAAAATTTTTTATTATGTTAATCACCATACATTATGATGTTTACATTTTAAAAGTGAGATCTTCTAACAAGGCTTTTAGGGTCCCTAGTAGAATAGTAGAGCAACAAGTCTTAGAGCAGATTCTTTGGACGGGGCGCAGGCTTGATGCAAGGATTGTAGAGCCCCACTGTTCAGTATGGTACCTACTAGCTACATGTGGCTATTGACCATTTGAAATGCAGCTGGACTTAATTGAGATGTTAAGTGTAAAATATATACTAAGTTTCTAAGGTTTACTACTACAAGGAAAAAGAATGTAAAATAAGTCAATTTTTAATATTTATGTTGAAATGATATTTTGATACTAGGTTAAATGAACTGTATTAAAATTAATTTCACCTGTTATTTTTTTTAATTGGCTACTAGAAAATTTAAAAACAGCTCTGACTTACATTATGTTTCTACTGGAAAATACTTTTATAAAAAGTTAAGAGAGTTTATGTTGTATTCTTACTGTTAGGAGCTTGTTAGAGGTTCAGGGAAATGCTCCCTCAGAAAGCCTTCGCTATAGGTATTCCAGCTGACTTAGCTGAGCCAGTTTGTATCACAGTGCTGTTTTGAGAACTGTTGCCTACAAGCAGCCACTACCTCTCCTTCTCTAACTCCCAATCTATGAGATACATTTTTTTAAGTTACTCTGCCTACTACCTCTAGTGATTATGGACTCCTGACTAGTTTCTTCATGAAGACAGGTGATTTAAAAACAATTTTTTAATTGCTACTGTTTATTGGGTACCTGCCATATACTAGATGCTGGACCAGGTACTTTACATAAAATCTTGAATCCTCACATCAGTTCTTCCAGATTGATATTAGTTAAAATGAAGAGATTTAGATACATTTTAACTTTGCCTGGGTCAGCTAGCAAGTAGCAGAATCAAGATTCCAACCCATGTCTGTCTGATTCTAGAGCCATTGTTCTTTTGCTATATTATGCTCTCGTTGTGTTTTCCATTAACTATGTGTGTCCTTTAGCATGAAGCAGAATGCTGTATTTAAAGGGGTCTCTTGCCAAATGGTGTTAGCTGATCCTTTTTTTTCTTGGTGAACAACTTGAGTGCCCCCATTCTGGCCAGGCCACCCTTTTCCCCTGCTAGTACCTAGTGAGTGGCTCAAACATTAATCAAGAGACTTCACCTTAGTGACAGCCTGTTGAGCAGGATCAATAATCTAAAAGCCTCGTGTGAAAGAACATCTCTCCCATCTTGAAAATCAGTCAGCAAAGAATGCTTCAGATGTCTTCAGGAAGAGATACAGAAGAGTCTCCTTCTCTAAATGCCAGGAATATCAAATCTGAGACTTCAAAGACCGACCATATAAGGAAGGGGCTTTTTATAGACAAAGAGGGTTGAAGTCAAATAATGGGATAGAATAAGCATATTGAGCTGGATAAGTCTTTAATAATCCTAGGTCCTCTCTTAATGGCTATGTCCTTGATATTGTTGCATTTAGAATGAGAGCATGGGGAAATAGTCCATGTGTTGGCATGCTAGTCTGTAAATTGGAGTAGATGTAATCACAGTTTGTAAGTGCGCTGGACGGCTGGATTCTGCATTTACACGCTGCTGCTTTAATTCAGGCTCAAGCAAGTGTTGGTGATTTTGGAAGATAAGGGGAGCAAAGGAAAAACGAAGTTCAAGGAGTAAAACTAGATGAGGTGGGCTGCGGGGAAGTTTTGGACAAGTTCAGATTCAAAGCGTTTTTATACACACACACACACACATATTTATAATACTAAAAGCTATGTAAGCTGTAAAATACGATTTCAGGAAAGAAACTGATATAGTAGGAAGAAAATAAAATTTCTAACTAGGTAGTGTGGATTAAATTTTCCCTGCTCTATCATTACCATAACTGGGTAACCTTAGGAAATTACAGAAGATAATCATTGTCGTTCTACCTCTCTGGCTTTCCTTCATGGTATAATAAGATCATGATGAATTGGAAAACCTTTACTGTGTGCTCATATGCTCTATACATGTTGTTACTGTTTTTATACTGTTATTTACTTAATCTGAAGTATTGCTCACCTGAAACTTCTTTCAGAGGAAAAAATATGTACCCCCATGTGATTAAGGGAAGGTAGAGTTAAATGGCCAATTTAAATAGGGCTAATTTGGCTCCCATCCCTAGGCTTTATCAAAGGGACAGTGGCAGCCTTGTGGGTAAAGGGAGTGTGGACCTAATTGCTTATTTAGTCATCCCTTTAACCCCTTTTAAAACTAGACCTTTGTAGGTTGATTATATAATGTGTGAGCGTGCAAGCACCCACGGTGTTTCTCTAAAATGAAAAGCCCTACTGAATGACTATTTTTTAAAAAAGATATTGATATATTCATAGTAATAAACCTGGTTTGCATTTATTTGAGGCTCACGGTCTTCAGCTTCCGACCAAGTTAGTAAAAGGTTGCCATAACTACCAGATGGCAGTCTTTCCTAATCCAGTGTTAGATGCCAACAAACTAATACAGAATAAATGTAAGCAGAATTCAGGCACAGAATTTGAAGTATCATTTAAACTGCTCAGCTAGCAAATTTAGCATAAAGAGGGTAAGTTGAATATATTCATGTTACCATACAATTGCTTGGTTCTCAGGGCAATTCTAGAATGCATCTTTATGTTCTGTGTAAATTGCTGGGTACAGGGATATTTTGCCAAATGCCAGTTTGAAATTTACTTGGGATGCATCCAGCTGGCAGATCAGTTGTACTAATCAGATGAGCCCGTTTCTGGGGAATTCATAGCAGCAGCCGTGTTCTTGGAGTATAGTTAAAAATAAGTTAATTTTTCTATTTAAAATTTGCATGTGCTACGTTAAAATGTATATAGTACAAACATTGTAACATAGTGCAAATACTTCATACATTTTGTAAATAATAAAGAGCAGTGACAGTAACTTCATTGTATTATACTTTTTATTTCTATTTTGGAAAGTTCCTGGGTTCATAACTTGCTTCCCTCTTAATCTCTGTGAACAAGAAAGATCCTGAAGTGCAGATGAATTAAGTTTAATATCTTTAGGCAAGTTTCTGTATAGAATGAGCTCAAAACTAATACTCTGTTTAAGGTGAACAGGTAGATAGGCTGAATCAAAGACCACTTGGCACAAATGACAAGGAATTCAAACATCATAGAGATTAGATCTGAGAAACTAATATGGATCCTTTTTAATCTCAAAATTAACCCCATATAAGTGTAATACATTGTCATTTTCATATTAGAAGCCTCATGCCCCAGAGTAACATTTCCCACACTGTGTTCTTAGTTCTAAGAGATTACCCAGGAAGAATAGTTTCAAATATGCTTGGAAAACTATTTTCTTTACTCTTTCTCTTAAAGGTTCATAATGCACATTAGCATAACAAAGACTGAGAAATATTGCCAGTTGCTGAGTTTACCTTTAAAAAACAAAAACAAAAAAACTTCAGTGTATTTCAAATTAAATGTCCCATAGACCAGGGAAATCAGTCACTCATAAAATGTATTAATATCCTGTGGAACTCTTGTTTCTTAGAATGTACTTGGGGGAAAACAAAGCCCTTAAGTAATGTGTTAGCAGATTTCAGAATTTTTGTGATTACTTTTTTTTTTTTAAAGATTTTATTTATTTATTTGACAGAGAGAGAGATACAGTGAGAGGGAACACAAGCAGGGGGAGTGGGAGAGGGAGAAGCAGGCTTCCCGCTGAGCAGGGAACCCGATGCGGGGCTCGATCCCAGGACTCCGGGATCATGACCTGAGCCGAAGGCAGACGCTTAACGACTGAGCCACCCAGGCGCCCCTGTGATGACTCTTTTTAAGAAAAAAAACTACAATTACATTTTGACAGTTACAGATATCTTGGGTTGGGGGATATAAGGCTTGTGTTTATAAGTTTCATTTTAAAACCAGTATTATAAGGCAGTTTTACATAGAAATGTTCATTTCCATAGGATAGGTCTTTAAATTGATATTGGTATTATCTCTTGGGGGCATTTTGATGCTTTTTGTGAATGTGACTTTCCTTATATTTAAAAATTTACATGGACTTTTGATAGGCCAGGTAATTTCACTAACAAGCTGTTTTCTAATTTAAATTGTATACATTTTTTCAAGAGTAAAATAAAATGTAATTGTTTTAAGTTCGACTATTTGGTAAAGAGATGTTTTAGTAGCAATAGGTTGTTTTCATTTGAACTGAAAGGAAAACCAAAGATTTCAATAACTCAGGATACTGCCATGTAATTAACTCTGTGAAATGAGGTTTTAAGACTATCAACTAAGACAGTGGCACTCTGAGGATAAACAAATTACTTATCTGTACCAAAGCCTATTATTTATATTCTCTAACTTGAATCTACATCAAGGATTTTAGACATTTCTTTGCTTTCCATGAATTCCTTAAACATATTTGAGCATGCTTTTTTTTTTTTTTTTTAATGTTACAGCTAAATGTGGTTCTGGAATCATCCCTAGGTTGGAAAATTAGAAAGTTGTGTCATATTGTGAGTAGTAGAAAATACTAAAAATATTCACTCTTCTAATTGTGAGCCAGTGCATAAATTCAGTTAAACTAAAAAAGTTTAGCCAGCCATGTTTCAGGTTTTGGGACGTATAATATATAAATGTAGTCTCCTACCAGAAAAAGTTCTCTTACCATTAACTGCCAAACCAAACCATGAGATGATATTTTATTTTCAGTTGTATTTGGAAGACCTCATGTCTGTTAGCTTTGGCTTGCCATTTCCTGAATAACTAAAAATGGCATGTTTAATGCTAAGTAGTATTTATGACTAGACCATCAAACCCCAAATGGATTTAAGGGAGGGATTCTTTTGTACCCAAATATAAAATAAACATTTTTTTTCCTTGCGTGTTATGTTAGCATGAGATCTTTACACTTACCCTTTTGTGGAACAAAAGGTAATTATCTCATCCATGGGGTTTCCTTTCTTCGGTGAGTCCATCCACTCAGGGCCCCCTTGATGCTAATAACTCTTCTTGGTTGATATTCTCTTTCCACCTCCATCCCCAACCCCACACTATCAGCATCCCATGTTTTAAAGGAGTTACAGGTAATAGGGAGTAGACTCACCTGAACAATCTTTATTCTAAAGGATATTACTTGGTGAGGAAGTCTAAAGATGAGTGATAATTCTCTACAAGAAAGGAACTGTTCAGCAACAGAAATGGGATCAGAAGCTTAAAAGCCAAGTGAGACCAGCTGACTAAACAGGAACTGCGCTTGTGATGCTGTCTCAGCTCCCTGCAATGGGACTGGCGCTCTTGCTGCCAGTCATACATGATCCCTTTAGGCTAGTGGTTCTCTGACTTTAGTTGCTCCAGGAAGTACCTGGAGGGCTTGTTAAACCACTGATTGCTGGGCCACACTTACACTTTCTAAAGCAGCAGGTGTGGAGTAAGGCCCAATACTTTGCATTTCTAACAGGTTTCCAAGGTGCTGCTGCTGCTACTGTTGGTGTGAGACTAATTTTGATTACCATTGGTTTTTTTTAGACTAGGGAATTGTTTGACTCTTCTTTTTCCTCCTGTCCATTTCTTCCCTCATGCTACCGCCGTCCCCATCAAAGCCTGCCATTTTGTTACAGACTGTCCCAGAAGCCGCCTTTTCTTATTAGCTTTTCCTACCCAATGTGAAACTTTTGCCAAGACTGAGAGGTGATTAATAGGCCAGCTTACCTGAAACATGACTGAACAAATTGCACTGGCAGGATTACCCAGCACATACACAGTTTAACCAATTAATATATGTGTACTTGCACAGTAATTTTTAAATGGTTATCCATAATTAGTAGTTACCTGCAAATTTAAGTACTCATTCTTCCATTGTAGTATAAAGCAGATAATAGTTTTTTTTTTTTAATAGAAAGAAGTAGCATGATTTTATTGAGATGTTCTAGTACAGTGTTGGACGATCTTAAAATCCTATATTCTAAACCAATACAAGTACTGCAAATGATACATTCCCGAATCTAGTGGGCATCTAAACAAAGGCAGGTTCTACTAGGAGTATCTGCAAGTTGCTTAATACACTTTCAGTTGGAGGATGAGCAGCTTTGGTGTATGTGTATTTCTGTGCCTCTCCTTTTCAGCTAGATACACGTGAGTCCAGCCCCCATTCAGCAGAGCTGGACAGAAATGAGACATTTGGTGGTTTCGCTTAATGTTTGCACACAAGCAGCACGGGCTCTGCAAGTTCTGGGATCGGGCCGCTCCTGAGGCCACTTTCATCTTTCTTGAACTGAAACCATCACACAGTTGAGGTCTACACTGCCACTGTGTATGGCCAAGTCTAGTCAAATTAGTTAACATATCAGAACACTTGAAAGCAAAAAGGGAGGCTAAAAGAATCAGTTGTTAAGTCAATAATGATAATGCAAATCTTTATCTGAAGATTATTTTGAAACTAGCTTTCTTAGACTCAATCTCAAGAGGAAATGATACATTTAAATCAACTTTTTTCAGTCATGTCAAGGTGTCTACTCTTGTATGCCGAGGCTGTCTACCTGTGCGTGTTTGTAACTATGATAATGCAAATTTTTATCGAAAATATGGAATGCTTCACGAATTTGCATGTCATCCTTGCGCAGGGGCCATGCTAATCTTCTTTGTATCGTTCCAATTTTAGTATATGTGCTGCCGAAGCGAGCATGCAGATAATAGTTTTATAGCAAAGATTATATCATGGAGACATTTACATACCATGTTAAAGAATTTGGACTTTATTCTTCAATAATGGGTTGCCACTGAAGGATTTATAGGAAGTGGAATGGTGTGGTCAGATTTGTTTTAAAAATCTCATTTTGGCAGCAATATTGAAAGTAGATGAAGGGATGAAGGGTTGAAGGCAAAAAAGATCATTATAGTATTCCCTGAGAGAGAGAGAGCAAACAAGTACCTAAAATAAACCAGTAATCCTAGGGATGGAGAGGAAGAAACTTCTACTTACGGATGGAGAGGAAAAATAGCAAAATCAGAAGGAATTGGTTACTCTCTGGATGTGGGAGGTAAAAGTCTGGTTAAAAAAAGTCCTAGGTTTTTGGCATAGAAGAAGAAAACTGGGATTGAAGATCTCTTCCCTCTCCATCCTCCTCCCCATTGAAGAATGTGTGGGTAATATGAGTTTGATTTTTTTTTTTTTAACATGTAAAGGTTGAGAAACTTGCATAACAGTAGGAGATATAAAGTGAGCAGCTGGACATATATATCTGGAGCTACAAGCAAGAAGTTTGACAGGCCTGGAAATACAGATTTGTGAATTAGAAGAAATGATAGTTGAAGTTGTGGGAGGCAAATGAGGTTGTCCAAGGTGAGTGACAGAGTGAGAGAAGTATTCCAAGGATGGAACTTTATTGAATACCAAGGTATAAAATTGTTTTTTTTTTTTATAGCCACTCTCCAGACTAAGAAAATTCCAGTGTAGGCATTCATTCTAATCCCAGCGCTGTTTAAGATTATATTGATTGAAGTTCCAGGACTCCTGTGTGTATGAACAAATCACTTCATCTCTGAGCCTAAATTTGTTCTTCTATAAAATGAGGGGGGTGGTTCAAAACGATTCTCAAGCTTTTTGCTGCTGGATTACATGTAACATAGGGAATTCACATGCACAGCATATTTCCATGGCTGTGCTCTGAATTATGGGCTCTTTCTGTCTCTGTCATACAAGAAATGCAAGGAAATGAAAGTTATGTTAATATAAAGGTAACTATGGGACTGTTCCATTATGTATTTCAAAAAAGCAGATATTTCACAAACTTGGGTACTTAATCACAAAATTAGTTACTTGTGATAGATACCTCACAGCTGATAGGCATGTACCCATAAAACCAGACTTAAAACCCCCAATCTAGTTAGATCACTTCCTAAACTTTTGGAGTCACAGGCCACTTTGAGAATCTGATGAAAGCTATGGATTCACCCAAAATACACATATAGTTTATTTTTTTTTTTTAAGATTTTATTTATTTATTTGACAGAGACAGACACAGCGAGAGCAGGAACACAAGCACGGGGAGTGGGAGAGGGAGAAGCAGGCTTCCCGCAGAGCAGGGAGCCCGATGCGGGGCTCGATCCCAGGACCCTGGGATCATGACCTGAGCCGAAGGCAGACACTTAACGACTGAGCCACCCAGGTGCCCCTAGTTTATTTTTAATTTGAGAGATCCCAAATTAATTTTTCTGAAGTTTATCTATGGACTCTCTTGGGATTCATGGACCTTCTGTTACATTTCTTATGTAAAAGTCCTCGAAGATTTTGACTTTATGTGTTGCAAAAAGAGGTCTCATTCTTTGGAAATGTACTTTGTGAGTAGGTAGTTGTAGGTAAGGAATTCCGTAGTAGTTTATAAATAGTATTGTCTTTTTAAAGGCATTATTGTTTATGTCAGAGCTTGCGATAATTAAGAAACAGCTTCCTATTCTGTGGACAAGCATATTAACATTAAGAAAAATACGATGATTTAAAACACAACTATATTAAATAACAGTTATTTTAAACTAACATTCTATATTCTTGGGAGGGAAGCAGTGAGGGCGGTGGTGGTAAGGCAGCCAGAAGGAGACAAAGAGCACAGGCATTCAGGAGGTTTGACTCTAGTGCAAAAGTGTTTTTGTTCATGGCAGTGTGTTTGTGAAAGTCATTCTTGCCCAAATGACTTGGAAGTGTTTATCGAGGTATATGTTAGGTGAGCTGAGAAATAATCCTATAAATCATTTTACAAAATGATGATGATGCTCATCCACACTGGAGAGGGCAGTATACTTAATCCACCAGCTCAAGTGCTAATCTCATCCAGAGACCTCTTCACAGACACACCTCTAAGTAATGTTTAATCTGGGCAATCTATGGCCAGTCAAATTGACATGTAAAATTAACAGAAGCACTAGGGCCCTTTCAGAGGCAGTGTTACTGGAGAAGTTGAAGTAG
>NC_138374.1:18159007-18188875 GCF_054177405.1 Leptonychotes weddellii | reverse complement strand
ATGATGCTCATCCACACTGGAGAGGGCAGTATACTTAATCCACCAGCTCAAGTGCTAATCTCATCCAGAGACCTCTTCACAGACACACCTCTAAGTAATGTTTAATCTGGGCAATCTATGGCCAGTCAAATTGACATGTAAAATTAACAGAAGCACTAGGGCCCTTTCAGAGGCAGTGTTACTGGAGAAGTTGAAGTAGAAAAGAGGAATTTCCTTAGAGCTTAAAGAAACCATTGTTCAAATATAGCACAGCAACAACCATATTGTAAGGATGTATATAGCATATTCTGTTGAGTTAACAAATGAGAGTAATATTCTGAGGTGGGCGAAATATCTAGTTTAGAAAATGAAAAAAGCACATGGGAATAACTGCAAGTACAATAGGAAAAGTAGAGTTTGTGCTTTTGCTAGTGAGCAACTACTTTTCCAGTAGTACAGTAAATACAGTCCGGATCATAGCAGAAGGGGGGGAAAAACTCAACAATTTACCATACCACAGTGATCATTCTACATTTTTGCATTTACTTCAGTGGTAGTAAAAAGGATGCTTTTAGATTTACTTTAAAGTAGGTGAATTTAAATAATGCCAATTTCTGCTGGAGTTTAATGTGATTTCTTTTGTAGCAAATTATAATGGCACATAATATAGCTTTTCACTTTTTTTTTTTTAAGATTTTATTTATTTATTTGAGAGAGAGAGGATGAGAGACAGCACGAGAGGGAGGAGGGTCAGAGGGAGAAGCAGACTCCCTGCCGAGCAGGGAACCTGATGCAGGACTCGATCCGGAGACTCCAGGATCACGACCTGAGCCGAAGGCAGTTGCTTAACCAACTGAGCCACCCAGGCGCCCAGCTTTTCACTTTTTTTTTTTTTTTTTTAGAGACAGCGAGAGCAGGGACACAAGCAGGGGGAGTGGGAGAGCGAGAAGCAGCTTCCTGCCGAGCAGGGAGCCCGATGTGGGACTCGATCCCAGGACCCTGAGATCATGACCTGAGCCGAAGGCAGACGCCTAACCATCTGAGCCACCCAGGCGCCCCCAGCTTTTCACTTTTTAATGAGCATTTCTCAGTATATCAACTGTCCATGTGGATTCTTTAAGGTCACTGTTGGGTGTTTAGATATATTTTATGTCTGTATTTCTAGTAATACTCTTAAAATCTAGTACATATACTCTAATACCCCAGACTGTTCTTTTTCTGTATATAAACTTAAAGTAGTATAGTTTATGTCACAGAATGTACTTCAGTTATTCATCTGTTTTTATAGCTTGATTTCTTGTTACTGTTTTTAACTATAAACTAAAAAAAAAAAAAACCCCACCCAGTAATTAGAACTAAAAAACCAAAACAAACAAAAACCACTTAGTAATGAAATTAGCAGTCTAGTCTTGCTGTGAAGTTAATAGAACCACTGATTCCTTAAGCATTAATGTTTTCACTGAGTATAGAAATAAGAGTGGGTGAGATTCCCCTGGAACAGAAGTTGTAAATGAAACATTAATTCTAATTTACACACTGTTAAGGAGACTGTTAATAAGTTCACATTTCATTGAAGGCAGTTTGTCAGTATCTATCAGACTAAATGTGCTTACCCTTTGACCCATCAATTATATTTCCAGGAATTTACCTTATATTTTACTTCCAAAAAATGTGCGTATGGATATGGCTACATCATATGTATAGGGATAACTATCATTGAAGAGTTGGTTTAAAAAAAAAAACAAACTGAAAATGGGGGATGACTATACACTGTAGGCATTGAAGAATGACCTCATTCTGTGTATATGGACTTAGAATAAAATATCCACTATAAAATTGTTAATTTAAAAACTAAGGTGTAGGGCGCCTGGGTGGCTCAGTTGGTTAAGCGACTGCCTTCGGCTCAGGTCATGATCCTGGAGTCCCTGGATCGAGTCCCTCATCGGGCTCCCTGCTCGGCAGGGAGCCTGCTTCTGCCTCTGACCCTCCCCCCTCTCATGTGCTCTCTCTCTCTCATTCTCTCTGTCTCAAATAAATAAATAAATCTTTAAAAAAAATAAAATAAAAACTAAGGTGTAGAACAGAATATGTAATGCAAGGAGGTTTTTTTTTTGGTTTTTTTTTTTTAAAGATTTTATTTATTTGACAGAGAGTGAGAGAGCATGTGCGCACAAGCAGGGGAAGTGGCAGGCAGAGGGAGAAGAGGAAAAGGGGAGGGAGAAGCAGGCTCCCCATAAGCCTGGGATCATGACCTGAGCTGAAGACAGACGCTTAACCAACTGAACCACCCAGGCGCCCCAACAGGACTTATTTTTTAAGTGTCAGCAAGAATGTTTGTTTATATATGCAGAGAAAATGTATGAAAGAATACCTGGTAAACTGATTAAAATGTACTTCTGGAGCGTGGTATGTAAATATGAGTATGTATTATTTTTATAATTATCAGAAATCAAGAGTGTAACATCAAGATTAAGAGCTGTAAACTTAGTCACAAAATATTTTAATACTGCCAGATAATGCTAGCATTATATGTGTTTAATGGATGGAGCACTGGGTTTTGAGTTAGAAGTAATAGAAGTAATAATAGAATAGGACTAGCTCAAGACCTTGGAAGGAAGCTAATCTTTTAGGAGCCAATATTTTTTTTTTTTTAAGATTTTATTTATTTATTTGAGAGTGACCACAGAGGGAGAGGGAGAAGCAGGCTCCCTGCTGAGCAGGAAGCCCAATGCGGGGCTCGATCCCGATCCCAGGACCCTGGGATCATGACCTGAGCTAAAGGCAGACGCTTAACCGACTGAGCCACCCAGGCGCCCCACAATATTCTTGTTTTTAAATCCACATAAAGTATTTAGCATCTAGTGAGTGCCCAGTGATATTAACTGTTGTTACAGTGCTGCTGAAATCTTCCTTGATTGACATAAACTGGAAAAAACACCGAAAGGACGAGAAACAGGAATAAGCTATGGTGATTAAACAACCAAGGAGATGTGCTCACAATATTTGACCAAACTGCTGAACTTCTTGCCCAAGTGTTCTGAATTATTTTGGTATGGGGTGGATATAGAAAATAGTGGTAAATCATTCTTTTCATAGACCACTTAGCTGCTTATCACAATTAACCTTAATTTCAGAAATACGACATGTGTTATTTCTTGAACATTAAATATGTATATGTTAAGTGCTGAATATAGTGTGTATTTGGCAGAGTCATCAGAAATCTGGGTTGCCTCCAAGTGTCCACTAACAGATGAATGGATAAGCAAAATGTATATACATACATGGAATATTCATCAGCCTTAAAAAGGGAGGGAATTCTAACATACTTGAAACTTGGGAACATGCTCAATGAAATAAGCCAGTCACAAAAAGACAAAAACTATAATGATTCCACTTATATGATATACTTCAAGTAATCAAAACTGTAGAGACAGAAAGTAGAATGGTGGTTGCCAGAGACTGGAGCAGGGATAATTGAGTAGTTGCTATTTAATAGGTATAGAGTTTCAGTTTTACAAGATGAGAAGAGCTGTGGAGATGGATAGTAGTGATGGTTGCACAGCATTATGAATGTGTTTAATGCAGTGAACTGTATACACACAAATTTGGTCAAGATGGTCAATTTTATGTTACATGTATTTTATCACAGTAGAACAAACCTGAAAAAAGGGATTGCCAAATTTCACAATATAAGTTACTGAAAGGATAGTACTAAGGTCCAGAGTCTTTATAAATATTTACAATATTAAGAACTTACTGTTTTTCCATGATTTTTCATATTACAAGTTTAAGAAAAGCCCAAATTAACAAAACCAAGAAGCTAAAAGTTTACGTGACTGAAGTATGGCAGCTCACCTGCCTAAGAATAAAGAGGCAGATGTCAGAACACTTGGATTCCAGCAGCCATCAAAAGAAATGAAATCTTGGGGCACCTGGGTGGCTCAGTCGTTAAGCGTCTGCCTTCGGCTCAGGTCATGATCCCAGGGTCCTGGGATCGAGCCCTCTCCCACTCCCCCGCTTGTGTTCCCTCTCTTGCTGTCTCTCTCTCTGTCAAATAAGAAGTAAATAAAATCTTTTAAAAATAAAAAAAGGAAAAGATTAAAGTTTAAAAAAAAAAAATGAAATCTTGCCATTTGCAACGATTTGGATAGAACCAGAGGGTATTATGCTAAGCGAAATAAGTCCATCAGAGAAAGACAATTATCATATGATCTCACTGATACGCAGAATTTAAGAAACAAGGCAGAGGATCATTGGGGAGGAGAGGAAAAAATGAAACAAGATGAAACCAGAGAGGGAGACAAACCATAAGGGACTCTTAATCTCAGGAAACAAACTGAGGGTTGCTGGAGTGGTGGGGGGTGGGGGATGGGGTGGCTGAGTGATGGACATTGGGGAAGGTATGTGTTGCGGTGAGTGCTGGGTGTTGTGTAAGACTGATGAATCACAGACCTGTACCCCTGAAACAAATAATACATTATATGTTAATTAAAAAAAAAATTTGGATTCCAGTCCTAATTCTGCCATTTACTAACTCTGTGTCTTTGATGGATTTTAGTCTGTATAATGGACGTATAAATTTACAGAGTTGTTTTGAGCATAAAATGAAATAATAGAAAAGTGTATTGTAGCCTAGAAGGCACTATACACCTAGAAGGAGCTATATAATCATTTTCTAATCTAGACTTCCTTTGCACAGTATGTTTCATTAGATGATATTAAAGCTCCTCGTGCCAATTTTCTTAATGGAATGAGACTGTAATGGTAAAATGGAACACTTACTGTAAATCCATGCTAACCACTATGAAAGCTTTGGGCCTAACTGAACATGCAGACTAATATAATGCCTGTGGTAGTGTATATGAGTTTATGACCTGAAGACTGTTAAATTGCAAACAGATTTTTATCAGTACGTGAAGACATTAATCCAAAATCACATCACAATTGCAGATGTTCTTAGTGAGATGACTAGCTGCACAACTGTCACCTTCCCCCAGTTCCAACGTTTAGGGTTGGAAGGGAAGCCTTAATCCTTGAGCTGACATAATTCAAGAAGAGTTCTGATGAACCTCAAATGTATGCAATATGTAGTTCCATGAATAAGTTGCATATCTAAGTTACTTCCATTTTGCATATGTAAACTTTCTGTTCCTTGATTGAAATGTTTTCTAAACAATTGGTTCTTTAATGATCAATTTATGTATATAAATCCAATAAATATAAATTATATATTATAATATTTATAAAAAGCAGGAAAGTGTGAGAACCAGCAAGGATTTAAAAATTAGTCTTTATCTCCTTTTATACTGGGAATTAAAATTATTTTGAAGATGACAGCCCAGCTTAAGTTGAGGGTCGCCCCCCCGCCCCCCCAATCACAGCAACAGTAGACATAATTTTTAGAAGTAGAAGAATACTTTAACTTTTGGGAAGAAATGAAGTTTTTTTTTTTGCAGAGTAATTCTAGGACTTGGAGTAGAAAGTGAGAAATGAACTTCATAGTTTAGAATGTTAATTTGCTTTAACCAGGAGTTAACAGAAGGAAATGGAAAATGGACAAAACGGATTTTTTGTCTAGTCAACACTGAATAGATTCACAAAAGTATTGAATGTGAAACCACTGGCATGAATTTAAAATCCAAGATCTTTATCCCCAACTCCTACCAAGTGAAACTTGATGAAGTTACTTGAAGTCTGCCTTCCTCAGAAGTACCCTCACCATGCATCTAGAACAAATGGAGAACCCTTTCTTTTGATTGGTGGTGTTCGGCCTTCAAGAGGACTGTTTGGACGGTGGCTGTCCTAGTGGGAAGATGGAATTATAATCAGATTACTTTTGATTCTTTTCAGACCCACGTCTTTTATTAGAAGGTTGTTTGGATTCCTGTAGTCAGTGGTATAAGGAAACACTAGGTTATTAACAGTTTCCAGTGATTTCCTCAACAGTTCCTTTTGTTGTAAAATCTTTTGATGCCTTTGTGGATAAGAGGTGGGTGAAGTTAGTGACAGTTGACACAGACTCTTAAGAAATCTGTGATACTCCTATGTTCTTCCCTCACACCCCCAATTCTCCCCTTCCATACCCCATTCCATTTATACTTTTTAAATTGGATATTATGTGACAACCAACTTTTCTCTGTATTGAATATATTACATTGTTGCTATGTATCAAATATAACTGCCAGTAATTTTCCCTAATAGTTGCTCTGGAAAATTCTCATTTCCTTTGAAAAGATGAAGGAAAGCATTTTTACTTAACGAAGAGGTGTTTTTGTTTTTCACACTAAATCTCTTATTGTATTTATAGATTAGAGACTGATGTCTTAAACTTGGAAGGTAGTCTTTGTAACATGTGTTGAACTGTATACATAAACATTACATGTTAAAAGACATTAAATGTATTGTTAACAAGCAATACACTATAATGAATGGTTCTACCTTCTTAGAAGTGGGGATTTTGTATTTTCTGTTTGTGTATGATGTTACTTTTACGTTGTTTTTTAATCATGGACAATATATACTTTTATCAAGTATATTCTTGGGATATACTGATGGGACATGCTTAAAGCATTTAGAATACTCATGTAGAAGAGAAAAGTGGTGTACTAAAAACTCAGTATGGTGGATATTACAACATATGGTATAAATATTGAGAAATACTTGTGATTCATCTGTGAGATGAAAACAGCCAGGAAGGAAGGGATCCGTGACATACCTGTGCTGGTCCAAAATGGGAATTCTTTAGAATTTTGTACATAAACTTTTAATTTCTAATGATATATTTAAATTCAGGGAATGCCCTTATGTGGGGGAAAATTGAGTTCCATTTTGCTTTTACTAGTTGATTTAAATTGCTTTTTAAATAAACATAGAAATATGGAATTTGGGGTGCCTAGGTGGCTCAGTCGTTAAGCGTCTGCCTTTGGCTCAGGTCATGATCCCAGGGTTCTGGGATCGAGCCCCGCATTGGGCTCCCTGCTCCGCAGGAAGTCTGCTTCTCCCTCTCCCACTCCCCCTGCTTGTGTTTCCTCTCTCGCTGTGTCTCTCTCTATCAAATAAATAAATAAAATCTTTAAAAAATATATGGAATTTAAAAGGACTATATTTTGTTCTATGAAGGACTTTAATTTTTGTTAGTTTTTTGGCTTATGTTCCTTAATTCCACAACATCATTAATAATACTTACCTTTGAGTTAGGGCATTTCCTAATGCCTGCCTGTATTCTTCCCACTGAGAACCAAAACATCTTGATTTGGGATTATTTGATTCTTCCCAAACATATACTTGAGTATTGGTGCCTAACCCATTCTTGCTAATTTCAACCCTCGTGTGACTTTTTGTCCCCAAGATTTAAAAAGTAATAAAATAAGCAGAATATTTTAAACAATTAAAATCTTATGCTCTCATTATTATATTGTGGAAGCACCCCTGTGTGCTTCATGTGTGTCCACATATCTCAGGATGACTATTCTGTCCCCACTTTGTGTAGCCTAGATACGCAAGCTGGAGGCAGAAACGGCATGCTTGATAACCCCCTCTGCAGAGATTATATTTCGACTAAGGTGAGGTACTATTGTGGATAGCAAGTACATCTCCCCTTCCCACAGAGTAAACTGTCCTGTACCCTCAGTGAACCTTCTGATTTGGTTGGTATGATAGGGAGAAGATAGGGGAATATATTTCTAGGGATTCTTTATTTTTATTTTCCATTCCTTCAAAGGCCCAAAGTTGAGAACCAGTGCTCTAATTCATTAGTATTCAATATACTGTTTTTTGGAGTCATCTAGGAAACTTGAAAAATACTCATATCTGAGTCTTACTCCAAGATCCTATTTTAAAGGGAATGGGGTGTAGCTTGGGTATTGGAAAAATTTTTTAAAGCTCCTCATGTGATTCTATTTGCTGTAAAAACTGTAAAGTTTGAAATCCACTGCCCTGTCTGTAAAGCGAAAGTAGACAAAGGGATTTTTAAAACTTATCCTTCACAGTTGTGAATAATGTAAGCTCCTTGAGGACAGGAAATTTGTTTTCCACTGTGTACCTAGCATGAAATGGTGTCTAGCACTTAGTAGGCTCTGCAAGAATACTTTTTGTAGAATGAAGAAGTATGCTTAAGAATCAGGGTATTTTAGGGGCGCCTGGGTGGCTCAGTCATTAAGCGTCTGCCTTCAGCTCAGGTCTTAATCCCAGGGTCCTGGGTTGGAGCCCCGCATCGGGCTCCCTGCTCAGCGGGAAGCCTGCTTCTCCCTCCCCCACTCCCCCTGCTTGTGTTCCTGCTCTCACTGTGTCTCTCTCTGTCAAATAAAAAAAAAAAAAAATCAGTGTATTTTAAAGAACGAACCATTCAAGCCTTAATTCTTTGAAATAATCTGAATTATATGAACTACTGGTAAGTTAGTGATGAAACAGATTAGATTCTTTTTGTGTGCATGTGGAAGAAAAGCTGAAACTAGGTATTTATTAAAATAGCGATAAGAATCCCTGCATGAAGTGCAAATATGTTTTTGTTATTCCCCTTAAGTGTATTTGCACTTGAGCTAACCCTCTGGGACAAAGTGATTATCCCACTGAGGCTAACTCCTACCATGTAGTGTTTCCTTGATATAGTTATTTTATCCTTTATCTCTTGAAAAAGATTTTTTCTGCTTGTTGTCTACATGTGTTTTGCTTTTCCCGTGTGTGTGTGTGTATTTAAATGCAGTACTGTCTCCTTCCTTCAGGAAACACCTTTTTTTCTGTGTGATGATATAGTTTTTGTCATTTCCACTTTAATGTGAACTAAGAAGTCCTCCTTTTCCTGTGAAAAGGAAATTTCCCAGCTGTTCATAAATTGTGGAGCCTCCTGTGGGAGGAGAAGATCTCAGAAAGAGTTCCTTTTCTCTATTCCATGTGTTCTTTTATTGCTTTTTCCGTACAGCTTTTCTTTTCATTTCTAATATATACCATCTAATTGACAAGATGGTGACTTTCTGGTGACTTCCCAGGTTGGTTTGAGGGTTAGCTCTGTTTTTGTATAGTCAGACCCATGGTGATAGTACTTTGTGAGAACTGTGGCAACACTGCTTTGCTCTCCTCCAGTTGATTGAAAAGATAAGCTGGGAAAATCAAAAGATTGAAAGGGGTATTATTTTGGAAGTGACTTTACAGTGTTTTCTTGTTTAAAATGCTCACCACTTCCTCTCTTCTGTAAACACACCCATTTGAGCATATCATAGTTTCCTTTGTTTTGAGCCTCTCTTATATGTATGTAGAACTACCATTTTGAATATGACCTGTTGATTTAATGGGAGCACCTCTAGTAAACATCTGAAGTATCCAACTAACTGACTTAAAGTGGAGCTGTAGGAAAGATTTGCCATGCTATTAAATTATTGTTGGTCCCAAATATACTGCTGCTTTTGCTCATGTGGCGTCTAATGCCTAGAACATTCTCTTAACTGCTTCTTTGCTTGGCTTTTGTCTTTTTAAATTATAATTTATAAATCACATGTTAGCTCCATTATGAAATTCTTCTTTTCCACCTCTGTTGCCTTGGGCCTGGGTAAGGTGCCTGATATTTATGAGTTTACATAGTATCCTGCAAAGGATAGAAAAGGAAATTCTGGGTTTTTTAAGTTATATTTTGGTGCCATAGAAACAACTTTCAGAAATGGGAGACTAAGGATCATACATAGAAATACAAACTTCTTAAGAGCCAAGGCAGGTTTTGTCATTTTTGTTACAACCTGTTTCTTCAGAAGAGTACAGCCAACACAGGTGTTTTATTTGGGGACATCATGATTAAAGGTTATTCTGTGGACTCTCAAAATACTTGTCATCCATATGTTTACTGACACTTCATCAAGGCTGTTTGAATGCGTGTATTACACAGGCCTGGTCAAAGGGTGAGTAGGTGCTGGAAATGAGAAGTGAAGGGAATAGAACTGGGGCTTGGGAACATTTATGTTTTTTTAGATTGCTACTTCCTGTTCAGCTAAGGAGAGTCCTGTAATTTTTCTTTTAGTTAAGGAGATAGTCTGTAAGCTTGACAGATGACATATCACAGCTGTATCCTGTACTTCGTGTGAAAATGCATTTGCTTTCTCTCCTGTTCATTTTATTTTTCTAATTTCCTAATATATTAAAGTTTATTCTAGTGTTTCTTGGAGGAAGAGGTTGGACATGTGCCCAGATAAGAATGTGAACAATGGTTAAATACTAGGTTATAGTCAGAGAGTGAATTAAATATGGGTATGTGTGCTGCAAAAACTGAATGACAAGGAGAAACCCCCTCTGAATAAATTTTTAAAAGAAGGTCCCAAGAGCATTTGAATGTTTTAGACTAGTGCTGTAATTGAAGTAGTTTTTTTTTTCTTTTTATAAACCACACAATTCCTTTACGAAGAATTAAATACTTTCTCTGCATTCTAACCATTCCACTATTTTATTCTCAAAGTTTTAGAACAACCTCAGGATGTTATTTCTTTCATCTAACCATCCTAAACATCTTTGATTGCCACTGGAACAATATTACCCAGAGCTCCTTCCTTCCTTGAAATTTTATACTCTAATGTCTGTTTAAGTTTAGTACACTGGTAGGTTATGTACATTAGCACAACTTCATTTTTGACATTGGTCAGATAGGTTCGAAATGTTTTATGACATCTCTGTTGAGGTGGAATGTTTCATTGATGATACAAAGGAGTGACGACATGTTCCGTAGGAGAGAGGGTTCCAATTTGAGCATTTTCTCCTAAGCAGCAAGTACCGACCTGAAGTCAAGAGATAAGTGCTTTGTATGACCTTAGGTAGTGACCTTAGGCACCTCTGAAATCTCACAAGTACAAAGAGAGAATTGGACGAGATGACCTTTAAGGTCTTTTCAGCTATTTTTGCTATTCATACAGCCTGAGCTCTGCTAGCACAAAATGCAGTTGTATCTCTCCTATTAGTGTCTGTTACTCTCAAAGACTCACTATATAATATGAAAGATAAAAAGAAGAATGAAGCCAAGGGCACCTGGGTGACTCAGCCGGTTGGGTGTCTGACTCTTGGTTTCCGCTTCGGTTATGATCTCAGGCTCCTGAGATCCAGCCCCGAGTTGGGCTCCTTGCTCAGTGCAGAGTCTGCTTGAGATTCCCCCCCCCACACACATACCACTTGCACAGTCTCTCTCTAAAATAAATAAATAAATCTTTAAAAAAGATGAAGCCATAGTGTTCCAGCTGGTGGGGCTCATCAAGCAAAGCCACATACTACAGCCAAGGTAGATGCAGGTAACGTTGATGGCTTCCTGACAGTGTAGATAGTGGACAGGGGCTTATGGGTTGATTTATTCAGTGGCACTCACTTTTATTGGTGTAGTACAGTCTAGAAAAGGATTGTATTTTTTTTCTCTTACTGCTGGTTGGTCTTGGAGAGGTCTAAGTGAGGGGATTGACTAGAGTCAAGCCTTTGGGAACTTAAAATGAGAGCATCTTCAAAGCAGTACTTTTGTAAGGAAGGAAGCAAATTGGTACTGTATTTCAGAGTCTGTCTATAGGGCACGTAAAAACAATACATAGGTGGAATACAAGTGCTTGTAGAGGAAAAAGAAATATCCATTTGCTTGAAGACCTTCCATAACAAATAGACTGGTTAATGAAGGATTAACTATTTGCTTTTTCTTTCGTGTTAACTGTGATTAGGTAGTATAATCATCCATGTAAATTTCTATTCCGCGATACTTTTCTTCAATAGACTCATCATAAAATGTTAGCATTGTATGAAGTCTTTGACATCCGATTCAATCCTCTCATTTGTAGTTGAGGAAACTGAGGCCCAGAAAGACTGAGTAACTTGGCCAAAATCATGCTGTGAGTTAGAATCAGAGTTAGAACTGGAACTAGAACCCAGTTCTGCGTGCTCTTAGATTTTTTATTATTGAGAATACATATCTATTCTTTATATATTTGAAAGTATGAAGTGTGCCACAAAAATTTTCAAAATAGTAAGCAATTTTAGTAAGTTAGTGAATGAGACTAAATCTTCCACTTTTTTTCTGGGAATCCTCCCCCTGAGCCTTTGCTCTTCAATAACATCAGAAAGTAGCGTTCTGCCAACAGATAAATTTTCATGTCACATTCTCTATCAGATTCTTGGACCATGAGATAAAACAGTGTTAAGCAAAAGTAAGATAACATGAAGGTAATGTTCTGTGCAGTAAGAATCAGAAAATTCTCTTATGATAGGGCAAGAGTGTAACACTGAAATGTGTTGGTTTTATTTTATTTTATTTTATTTTATTTTATTTTATTTTATTTTATTTTATTTGAGAGAGAGAGAGAGAGAGCCCAAGCAGGGGAAGTGGGAGAAGCAGGCTCCCCGCTGAGCGGAAAGCCTAACATGGGGCTCAATCCCAGGACCCCAGGACCACGACCCGAGTCGAAGGCAGGTGCCCAACTGACTGAGCTACCCAGGTGCCCCATGTGTTGGTTTTAAATAGGAATTTCAGAATCTTAACCCAGCAGAGATGGGTTATACAGGGGGAAATAAAGAATTCCTGATTATCTGTTGTACATTAGTAATTACACAGTTTCTTGCTTTTATTTTACATAATGACTTAATTTTGAACAATGTCTTAATTTTTTAATCACTGTGAACCCTAATTTATATTTAAATGTATTGGGAATGTTTCTACTTACTGAAAAACGGTAACGCATTCTGAAGATGGGAGAAGCTGTTGAAGAGGTCAGACAATGGAATGTGTTAATACTTAACATTGCTGTTGACCAGTGTTTGAACATTGTGATCATTTTAGCTGTACTGTGCATTTCAGTCTGTTCACTCTGTTAATGTGAAGAAGTGGAGTATGTAGTATACTGATTTGAGACCTAAATTCTGTTTGAGAATCTCTCAATTTATTCCTCCATGCTGAATAGTTAAAATTATATGGATTACTTAATTTGTTCTTGTTTTTATAGGAAATAGACAATTCCAACATGTGTGAGAGAGCTTGGATTACAACTTAAAGAGTTTAGATTAGGAAAATGCTTTGGTTTTGTGAGAAAGAGGATTTAAGTTTTTCCAGAGAGCTAAACTAGCCAACAGAAAAGATGGCATCAAGTTATAAGTTCTTGCTACAGAAGAAAGGGAAACTTTCCTCTCTCGTAGATTATCTTAATTTTTTTAGGTAAACCACTAATCTATGGAAAAGTACACAAATCATAAGCTAGAGTTTGACAGGTGTGTTCATTGTATAATATCACCTAAATGAAGACCTGGAACACCAGCAACCCCCTGGGGTGCCTGCTTTCTTGGGCAGTATCTCCTCCTCGCAAGGGTAGCCATAATCTTGGCACCTCGTAGTTTAGTGTTGCCTGCTTCTGAGTTTATATAAATTGAATCATTCAGTATCTGCTCTTTTGTATCTGGCTTCTCTTGCTCAACATTTTTGTCTGTGAAATTCATCCATGTTGTTGCATTGTAACAATAGTTTATCTCATTACTGTTTGTAATCCTTGATATGAATGTACAATAATCTATCCTTTTTGTGGATGGTCATTCAGATTGTTTCAAGTTTTGGGCTATTAAAAATAATTCTGGGGGCACCTGGGTGGCTCAGTCCGGTAAACGTCTGCCTTCTGCTCAGGCTCAGGTCATGATTTCAGAGTCCTGGATCGAGCCCCAAGCCCCATGTCCCCATGTTGGGCTCCCTGCTCAGTGGGGAGGCTGCTTCTCCCTCTCCCGCTGCCCCTGCCCCCCACTCGTGCTCGCTCTCTCTCTTTCTCAAATAAAATCTTTTTTAAAAAATAATTTTGCCATGAATATTCTTGTTTTTAGTGTTCTTATATATATATATATATATAATTTATTGTTCATATATTTGTGTGTCTTTGTGTCTGTGTATACACATGCATGCATCTGTTGAGTGTATTCCTGGGAGAGATGTAGCTAGATTACAGGGTATGTGTGTGTCCAACTTTTGTAGATAATGCCAAAAATTTTTCCAAAATACTGGACTAATTGGCATAAGGATTTGTACTGTTTGAGTTCCAGATGCTCCACATCCTTGCCAATACTTGGTATTAACAATTTTTTTGTTTTCATTTTAACCATACTGATAGGTAGATAGCATATTTCTTGTGGTTTTAATTTGTATTTCCCTGATGACTAATGATGACAGGCATTTCATTCATTGGTCATTTGGACATTCTCTTTTGGGAAGTACCTGTTAAAGATCTTTTACTAATAAACAGATTAGGTTGTCTTTTTTTTTTTTCTTTTTTTAGTGATTTTTAAAATATATTCTGGATAATCTTATCAGATTAAAGTTTTATCAGTCTAAAATCAATAGTTCTTTCTCCCCTTCTGAACAATACAAGGATCTTAAAACATTTTAACTATCATTCTCTATTTCCATATTCTGTGATATTATTTATCAGGATTTTAGTTCCACTTTTTTAACCTTCTGCATTTGTTATTGCTATTCTTTTATATGGTATTTTAAAAATTATTCACTTGTTTACCATTTTCCTTCCTCTTCCATCTCCATTCTTCTAGTTTTAATTTTTCTGAAATCCATCCTCTAAAAGCTTCTCTAATGAGTTTATAGAACTCTTTAGTAAGATAGTTTTTTTGTTTTTTGTTTTTTCTTTTTGTTTCTGTTTTTGTTTTTTTACTTACTCTTGATAGTTCTGTTTGATTTACAGTTCTAGGCTGACTGCTATCTTCTCTCAGCACTATTATTTCTATGTCTTATGACTTTTTTCTTTGAAATCTATTGCAAATGTAATTAAGTCTTTTATAGGTGATTTGTCTCCGAAGTTTCTAGGCATGATTTCCTCATATATGACCTCTCCCCTATTCTGTTTCCTCTTTAGAAACTCTGGTATGTTGGATCTCTTTGCTTTCTCTGTTTCTTAGCCTCTCTTTTACACATTCCATTTCTTTGTCTCTCTGCCATTCTGGCTAGTTTTTTCAAATTTAGATTCCAGTTTATTCTCTCTACGTGGGTCTAGTCTACTCTGTTTAATCCATTCACTATGTTTTTTCGATTATTCTGTAGTTTTTCAGCTCCATTGGTCTTCCTTTATAACATCTTGTTTCTCGTGCTTCCAATTCTATCTTTAAGGATTTTGAACATTGTAAAAAAAAAAAAAACTTATTTTATATTCTGTGTCTTAGTATTCTGTTGTCTGCAGTTCTTAGGGGGAAGTATCAAATTCTACTCTCTGTTGTTTCTGCTGACTTTTGTTTAATGTGGTTTGTTACTCATGTGCTTTGTAATTTTGAATTTTTAACTTGGCAGAATTTTATCTGTGGAAATCCTTAGGCAGTCTGTTTTGAGAGCACCTTTCTCCAGACAGAATTTATGTTCCCTTTTTGTGGGGTATCAGTGGTGCTACCAACCTAAGGCCACTTTGTTATTCTGTTGGCTTAGGATTTTTTGGACCATGTTGGAGAGTATGTGTGTGTGTAATTTTTTTTTTTTTTCAAATACCAAATTCTTTGAAGAGTAGGCCTGTTGTTACAGATTCTCAGGGGAGACTTTTTTCTTTTCCCACTCAGCATTCTGGAAAAGACAGATTAAGATGTTTTGGTTTTTTGTTTTTTGTTGTTGTTGTTTTTGGTCTGTGTGTGTGTGCTTTTTAATTCCTTCTGTTGGTGGATAGATTTTTTTGGTCTACCTTTTAACTGAGGGTATTACCCTCTAGGATTCTGGATTTATTGTATGTATATGGTGGGGGTCTATAACAACTCCCTACCTTGTAGAAAGAACTCTCCACCCCCGTTATGACTTGAGGAAAACCTGCTTTATTTAATTCAGCAATTTTTTATTCACAACATTGAGCTCATCATCTTCAGAAGACCAAGCAACTTTTATTTTTTACTTCTGATCTTACTCATCCTAATAAATCAACTATGACTATGATTAGGATTCCTTCATAAGTTTTAAGCACTTATAATTTGTTTATATTGTTTTGTGATAAAATTTGTCTAGTTATTTTGGAAATAACTGAAATAAGAGTATTTCCATGAGTGTTTTCTAATAATGGTATGATCTCTATAACCGCTTTATATTAAGATTTGCATGTTTAGATTCCTCTTTTGAGTCCTAGCTACAAATCTTTGTTTTTAAACCAATGATCCAAAACGCTAAAGCTGTGGCTGGTTGCTCTGTTCTCACTATACTAAAAACATTGGTCTAGATGCACTGATTGTTTACTGGTTTATGTACATCTTGACTTTTATGTCATAGCAAAGGCAAACACTTGTTGAATGCACAATGTCCTTCCAATTCCTGTAGGAAGGTATTAACTAATGCTTACAGGAATGAACAGATTTGATTAATGTAGTAAATCATCTGCAAAAAGCTTGAAATATATTTGAAATATCTTTTTTTTTTTTTTAGCTTTCATTTCTGGGGGTGTAGCAAAGGTAATAACTGTTTAAACTTGAAATTGAAGAAAGTAATTTGCTTCTGGCAGAAGGCCTTTCCAAATTCCTTTCTGTAGTTTCCAGGCACATGATTGAAAAATACCGTAGTAAATGTATATTACCGTATTGCTTCCAGTTTTTTTTTAAACTTAAAAGTAACTCCAGAGGTACTCGTTTGGGTCTTCTTTCTTCCCTCTCCCTCCTTTTTATTTAAAACACCATATCATTTATTATATTGGGCCAGCAGGAATCAGTTTAAAGGGGTTGAGAGCTGTTTTAGATTAATGACTTGGCAACTTGGAAATAGCCCACAGGAGTCACAGTCCTGCTTATCTTGGAGTGAGTTTTAAAAACTCAGCCATTAAGAATTGTTTCCATAAGCTGCCACATTGAGAGTTGGAGTGAAGAAAAACCTTACACTGCTTCACATACCCCAACATTCTTGTCAGTGTGCTTTATGGGGATCTTGTTGTTTGAACGATGGCATAGTCCACAGGATAAAAAGCTTTGTCATGACAATCAATAAATAATGCAGCTCTGGGTTTACATAGACTTATATTGCTTTTCCTCAAAGTTCTCAGTTTTTCATTTTTATATATTATAAGGTATTCTCTTTTGTTTTTTTTTTCAAGTGATAGCCATTTATTACATCCTAGCTTTCTATATTGGAAAAACACTCCTTTTTCTTTTTCTCATTTGTAGGATTGCACAGCAGCCTTTCAGTTAAAGAAAATAAAAATTGTCCACTTGTTCTCAGTGTTCCACCCCCTTGAAATAAGCCACAAAGCTCCCTTTGGGTATGCCCAGCCTCATGCTGCTGCCACAGTTACTTGATCCTCCTTCTCTCTCGTCACTCTTGGCCCCTTTAGGATGTCTCTTCATGCGCTTTCTTAGCTCTTCCTCCGCCCTCTTCCACCCAGTTTTTGTACTGTTCTAGTCACCTCCCTTCTCAAAGGCTCAGGAGCAGTTCTCATGAGGCTTTTGGTTGTTGTTGTTTTTTCTTTTCTCTAACTATTCTGAGAAAGTTAACCTACTACACTGTCCAAAGGTATGTGTTTCACTGAGGAATTCCTACTCCAGGATCAAACCTTTCAGTCTGAACATTTTGTAACAGTTTTTTTTTTCTTTCTTTGTCAGAGCTTAGGTATTATAGGTGTGAATTCATGAATATAAAGTACACATGGCTCTTGCATCCCAGTATAATGTGTTAAACACAGGGGAGATTACTATCTGAAAGAACCTGGCAAAGAATCTTTAAAGAATTCACATAATATAAATAATCCTACCTTAATTTCTCCGTTTTAGATAATTTTCACTTAGGTTGTCACATAGTGTGTGCTGTAAATAATGATCTTCATATTGTTCTTTTTTTTTTTTTTTAAAGATTTTATTTATTTATTTGAGAGAGAATGAGATAGAGAGAGCATGAGAGGGGGGAGGGTCAGAGGGAGAAGCAGACTCCCCGCAGAGCAGGGAGCCCGATGCGGGACTCGATCCTGGGACTCCAGGATCATGACCTGAGCCGAAGGCAGTCGCTTAACCAACTGAGCCACCCAGGCGCCCTTCATATTGTTCTTCATAAAAATGGAAGATTTGTTATTTATGTGTACTTTCATGTGGAAACCTATCTTAAACTTTAACCTTATGACATTTTCACATCGGTAGTAACCTGATCAAAGTGGGTAATCTGTTCTCAGCAATTTAATGTGGCATCCCTTTTACTTTTGTCAGATTAGCCCACAAAAGAACCTTTCTCATATGTATCAACATCTTTCTGAGCCTTGAACTTGAAAATTTAGGCGACTTAACAAACACAATACTTGTGATTAGTTGTGTTTTTCTTTTTTCTTCCCAGCCCCTCCCATTAAATCTACCATCCTTGTACTTGATACCTTTAAGGATTTGAGCCCATAGAGTATGGTGTACCTGTTCCAGGTTGACCATGTCTTTGTATACTGACTGTGGTATTAACCTAGAACATTCTTATTCCTCCTTCCATGAGGATATGGTGGCAGATCACAGTATGACTGGCTTCAAGATAATTGGTCTTAATTATTTCTAAGTCATTGGTTAGTGCAGCTTAAGAACAAACATTGTTCCAAGAAAGGATACAAATGGCTTTTGAGATTCTTTTCTTAGCGCACAAGTCAGAAGATTAGCAAAAGCTCATGACACAAAACTATATGGTTTGCTAGTAGATTGTAGGGTTCCTATAGTTTAAATTATACAAACCACTGTAAGTTGTTAACTAGTGACAATTTTTATTTCCCTTTTGTATTAGTTGCCATTAGTGATACTTTTATTTAAAGTAAAGCCAGGTGGGGTGCCTGGGTGGTTCACTTGGTTAAGCGTTTGAACCCTTGATTTCAGCTCAGGTGATGATCTCAGGGTCATGAGATAGAGCCGTGTGTTGGGCTTCATGTTGGACGTGGAGCCTACTTAAGATTTTCTCTCTCCTCCCTCTAATGCTCCTACTCTCTCTCTTACTCTAAAAATAAATAAATAAAATTTAAAAAATAAAGCTACATGTTAAAATACAAGTTTATTAAGAAGCATATTGTCTTTTCATATCTTTCTGCCAGAATTGTACATCATCCCCCCACCAAACCTTTTAAGACCAAGCTCAAGTATAACTCCTAGGAACCTTTCAAATTGGCTCTTTTCTCTGAGTTCATAATATGTCTATTATAATATGATAACACAGTGGGCTAATATAATTGCTTAAGAAGCTGTCTCTCCCTTCTTCTCCCCCCAGCCCACTAAGTTGCTAGTGTTTTAGGATCAGAGATAATGTCTCATTCATTTCTTACATTCTCCACCATATTACATCCTCAACTGTAGAACGTGATAGGTGTTCAATGAATTATTGTTAAAAGAATAAATGAATTCAACCAGAAGTAGAAAGATTTATTGATTAATTGACTTACCAACTTTGAATTTAAAGGTAAATTTTTAAAATCTAAAATGAGAGTAGATTAAAATCAGTGCAGCTGTAGATTTGGCACAGAACAAGTTGATATTCTCCAATTAGCGTAATACTTGGGGGCAGAAAGTATGATGCACTAAACTGAAAGTGTTTCTAAAATGATAAGAGATGTGTTTATAGGCCAGTTTTTGTGTTCATTTTTGTTTTATTTTTTTAAAGATTTTATTTATTTGAGAGCAGGAGAGAGAGCACAAGCAGGTGGAGGGGCAGGGGCAGAGGGAGAGGGAGAAGCAGACTCCTTGCAGAGCAGGGAGCTTGACTCAGAGCTCAGTGCCAGGAAGGCAAGATCATGACCTGATCTGAAGGCAGACACCCAACTGACTGAGCCACCCAGGCGCCCCTCGTTTTTGTTTTAATTGAACCTCCTATCATACTACCAGTTTGCTTAAGGAAATAGAAAGGTAGCAAATCTACCAACTATCTACAGATACTTTCACTGAGGGCAGGTGGAACTGGAGGGATTGAAGAATGGGAATGAAAAGGAGGAGAACATTTCTAAACCTGTCTCGTGCCCTGATTTTTATGGTAGCATTTGGGGGATTTGGAACTTTCTGTTTTAGAGGATAGTATGTATTCTTGTAATGAATAGGGAACATGTGTTCCAGAGCTTGATCTGAGAGAAGATTGTTAGTCCTTTAAGTCATGTGATTTGTCAGCTTGCCCAACTACCTACCTTATAGCAGTGTTTGAGGCTAAGTACCTGAAGACTTTTTTTTTGGATGAGAATACTTAAATTTCTGAAGATTAAAAAAGAAGGCTTTTTTTAATTGGGTAAATTATTTGAAATGTGAAACATTTTTTCAACTAAAGAGATTTTTTTTCTCATGTTTAGAAAAAGCAACAATTAAAAAATGTCTGCTCTGGTCCCCCACACCCTTGGATGGAACCAATCAAAACAACAGTAATATTTTTAACAAAAAATTGCAGAAGCATCTGGGTGACTCAGTTGGTTAAGCGTCCAACTCTTGATTTCAGCTCGGTCATGATCTTGGGGTCGTGAAATTGAGCCTTGCATCAGGCTCTGTGCTCAGTGCAGAGTTGACTTGAGATTCTCTCTGTCCCTCTGTCCCTCCCTCTGCTCATGCCGTGCTCACTCACTCCCTCTCTCTCAATAAATAATTAAATCTTAAAAAAAAAAAGAAATTGCATGTGTCATGAATGTCTAGGTCATGTGGCCATAGTGCATTTACACTTACTTGTTTTCTGTTCCTTTTTTTTTTGGACTTTTCCCCAAAGCAGAAATTATTTGTGAATGCAGGTTTTTTAATAGCACATAAACATTTACTCTTCACTTTTTAATGTTTTGGTTTTTTTTTTTTCCCATGTAGTCTTTATCTTCCTCTAAGAGGTGGTTAATAAAATGCATTGTTTTGGGAAGTATTATGCCCTGGGAGAGTCAAAGCCACATACTGTTTTTCCACTTCAAGTTTGGCAACTTTCAGATACAATACAAACTCACCAGTTTGGTTAATTTTTATCTTAAATGGGGATCATGTCCAATCTTTAGACCTAATGATTTACTGAACTTCTCCGTCAGCTTTATTAGGCTTAACTTGCCAATCATTGTAGGTTATGTTGTATACTTTTTTTATCCAGCAAAAAACCTAATTTTGAACATTAACCATATTTCACTTATTCCCAACCTTGCCTTTTCTGTAACTGCTTCATCTTTAAATCCTGGATTACCTCTTTTAACAAATAACCATCTATCAGATATTAAATAGGCAAAGGATATTATTCATTTACCATCCATATTTTTTGAACTTGCCCTATGCTAGGTGCTTAGGGGCCCTGCCTGCCAGTTGCTCACAGCACATATGAGAGCTATACCAGCAAACAGAAAATTGTGAGTCGATGTAATGAGTGCTATGTTGGAGGTAAGCTAGAGGGCTGTGGCACTTGAAGCTTTGAACTTCAACGTGAAGGCTTTCCTTCACAAATCCATCTTTGCAAGGGAAGCAAAACCAGGGTTTTCCTAAATGGGAAATTACGGAATATAGCCAGATGCCTGCAGACAAGAGTTGAATTTCACCAACTTGGCAAGGCTCTCATTATCTTCTGAAGCATGAACACCATGGTTGGCATTTTTATCAAGGAGTTATCCATGTTGTATTTATTACTTCTGAGAACAGTTGGTTTGGGTTGGGAGTGTCATAAGAGTAAGAGCTATGATTTAGCACTGCTATGGTTCTAGGGCCATTTCTGACTTAGGTTTCGTAACTCCAGGATGGCAGACTATTCCATGGAGCTGAATCCTACTACTCTTAATTGTCTCAGCTTTGGTTTTTTTGTTTTTGTTTTGTTTTTCTTGGCCAGGTCTTTTTTCTCCCCTTGAGTTTTGCTCCCTCAGCTGAATCTCTTGTGCTATTTGGTTGTCCCTCCCCTATCTGGGTTCTGTTAATCCCAGAGCCTCCCCACACTCTGTGTAAAATTGGCCTATTATGAAAATCACTTGTAATGAAAAAAATCACTTCTCTATTTTATCTCCATTGCCACGAGTTGTGTGACCTTATATGCTTAACCTCTTGGAGTCTCCGTATTCTCATATATAAAAGGAACCTAGTAGTACTGCCCAGTGGAGCTGTTGTGGGTGGTACACAGGATAGGTATTTAAAGCACATAGCAGTTTGAATTATTCCAGTGGCACTTCAACTGCTTAGCAGCAGTTACTTCTCCAAGAACACAAGAGTTTGCACACAGTTGACTTTTAATCTCTTTAATTTCATGCCCTGTGATCATCTCCCTGCCCCCCACTTTTCTAGCACTTTGCTTTCCTTTTTGGTGAGTGTTTGGGCTTAGTGTTTTGGTTTGTTTTTTGTTTGTTTGTTTGTTTGTTTTCTGCTACTTTGATCATAACTGAGTACCCATTATCCAGGCATATCCATTCAGCACTTACGGACAGTTTCCATGTGCTAGGCATTGGAATACAAAGATTCTCCCATTGAAGTAAGGGAAACTAATGGAAGCAGCCATCTGGTATGAGTTCTATAATGCTGTTATTTAAAGCATAATGGAAACACAGGATGAAGAAGCTTTAATTTTGTTCTGAGTAGATTAGGAAAGTAGGCTAGATTTTAACTGGGCCTTGAATTCTCACTTGGTGGTTAAAAGGGAGATCACGCTAGGGAAAGGGAGCTCTTTATACAAAGACTGGTGGAGATATAAGTATTATATGGTGTAAGTAGTCACTACAAAGTCAAAAGTCTATTCTTCCCTCCCCCTACCATTCCAGTTCTGTCATAGTAGGAAGGCAAAGAGAAAACAAGTAGCATTTTTTTTCCCAGACGTAAAAAATCGCTTGCCTCTGTAGCGAATAAAGAGTTCTGCTTTATTTGCTATTTTTTCTTTGCGTATGTGAAATGAGAGCAAACACAGGAGTAGCACAAAAGCTTCGAAGCAGTATGTGAATGGGCATATGCTTGAACTATGCCCAGAACTGTTGATTTTGCTTCCACTTCTTGTGTTTCCTTCTTTGGATCACTTACTGCATGCCAGGCACTTTACAAAGGCTATCTCTTTTAAGCCGTACAACTTTTATGAATTAAGATTTTCCTTGTTTTGGGCGCCTGGGTGGCTCAGTTGGTTAAGTGACTGCCTTCGGCTCAGGTCATGATCCTGGAGTCCTGGGATCGAGTCCCACATCGGGCTCCCTGCTCAGCAGGGAGTCTGCTTCTCCCTCTGACCCTCCCCCCTCTCATGTTCTCTCTATCTCATTCTCTCTCGCAAATAAATAAATAAAATTAAAAAAAAAAAAAGATTTTCCTTGTTTTACATAGGACAAAACTAAGACTCAGAGGAGTTTAAAAAACCAAAACCAAGAAACTTTCTTAAGATGTATAGCCTGTAAGTGGCAGAGGTCTTCCTCTGAGCCAGCATTCTCTCCCAAACTTCTGTTCTCTTCATCCTAAAGCCAAGTGTAGAGCTGCTGCCTAAGAACCTTAGACTAGGCCCAACCAATAAATTACTGACCAGCTGGCTGACTGGTACAGGCAGCCAAACTTTTGAAGTTTTGTTTCCTTCACCTAAGAAGTGGAGTAATTGGAGCAGATGAGTCTAGAGTCTACACTTCCTTTTAACTTTATAATTTCTTCTTAGGCTTCTTCCATCTGTTTCATTCACGCCTGATCACTTTGTGCAGCCAAGTTATGTGACGTAGTGGGGAATGTTCTAACGCATAGGTTGCAAAGACATGACTACTATTTAGAGTTGTTTAAAATCAACTCTTTTTTTAAGATTTATTTATTTTAGAAAGAGAGAGCGCACGGGGGGGGGGGTGGTTTGGGGAGGGACAGAGGGAGAGGGAGTGAGAGAATCTCAAGGAGGCTCCCTCCTGATCACGGAACCTATTAACAAGGGCTTAATACCATGACCTGAGCTGAAATCAAGAGTTGGATACCTAAAATCACTTTAAAATCAAAATAATGATTGCCTCTGAGGAAATGGAAGAGGGCATTGTCTGGGGAGAGGCATGAGGGAACTTTCTGGGGTTGAAAGTAATGTTCTGTATTTTGATAGGCGTTTGTACAAGTATACACTTACATTTCTGCATTTCATTGTATATAAATTTTATATCATAAGAAAAAAGGCCATAAGCAAATATTGAACTCTGGGTAATGGTATGCATGCTGAAGTATTGGGGGATGTATATGGATACCTTTCACTTCAAAATGCACTAAAAATAATGTAGATTAATGGTTGTATAGAAGAATGGGTAGATGAGGTGTGTGATAAAATAAATATAGTACAATGTTAATGGTAAAATCTAATAGGGTTTGTATAGTGCTTACTGTAAAATTCTTTCACATTTGCTGTAAATTTGAAAATGTAAAATAATATAAATATTAAGATACTATAATTGTCAGGGTGGGGAAATCACTTTTAAAATGAGTCAGCAATTTCCTATCAATAGTCACCTCCTCACTTTTGAAGAATCTTTTTTAACACCACCTCAGGCTCTAGTTGGATTACCATGAATTTAACCTGATTTAAACAGCTCAGAGAGACCTTTTCATTCCTTAGCCAGTCCTATAGATGGGGAGGTTCCTTCCCATAGACATTTCAAGTTAGTCTGAATGTTCCACAGAGCTGAAGCTTGCCAAGCAAAGCTCATCTCTGTGGCTCTCTGAGTCACTAATAGTTATACCATATTTCTAGAATTTAATGTCACCATCAGCCAAAGATTAAACTTTTCTCTCCCTCTCTCACACTAGAAATATCCTTGATCTGGTGACATTTGTTAAGGGAAAAGCCCTTTTTTTGGTTTTGTGCTTTATTTTCAGTCAACCACAAGTTTGAGATTTGAGGTGCCTTGTGTTTCTTTATTCTTTAACAAATGACCCTTCGTGCTTCCCCAGCGCTTTAGTTGGAGACAACTTCTCATTGTGCTGGTTTGAGTTCTGGCACTTGAGAGCATCTTCATTCTGAAGCTTATGGAATGTCCCTCTTGTATTTGAAACAGAGTGCTTATCTTCTCTTCATTGGTTAAGCCCCAGCCCCTGGTGGTGCCCCAGATGAGTGTCTCATCCAAGTTGTGTTTGAGAATGTATGGGTATGAAGAGTACATGAACTCTTGTGCAGCAGAAGTGAAGGGGAGAGCCCTTAGAACAATGAGTTAAATCATGGGGATACCTAATTTCATTAAAAAAAAAAAAAAAAGGTAAGATAGCTAAAATATGTTTTGAATTACTTTCTTCTAAAAATGTCATCTTTTTTTTCTAACTTTAATAACCATTTGTTACAAGTCACTTTACATACTGAAAGCACAGATTATTTTACAATATTGTGTGTTTGAAAATATAACAAAATGGCATTTAAATGAAACAAATATTTGAAATAAAATTGGAGTTGAAGGGCACAGGGAGGGGAATCAGGACACGTTTTGAGTTGTGCAGGAGCCCGTACTATAATTTTTAAGCCTCTGGCACTCAGTAGACAATGTTTTTATTTAAAATCCACAAAGCTGGTATGGAGAGGGAAGGAGAAAGTAATTGCTTCTGAGAGTTACCCTAGAAGATTGGATCAGTAAATTTACATGAATCCCTGAAACAGGCAGGTGTATGTGAGTGCCAAAAAATGTCTGAACTAACCAAGAAAAACTTGCTTTTCTACATCACTGTGGTGAAAGCATTGGTTCCCAACAACTTTCACGTTTATGAGGATTTTTTTTTTTTTAAAGGGCCTAATAACTACACATTGGGCAAGCAACTGTGTAGTCCAAAAAGTATTGGCTGGATTTAACATACTGGGGCATGTGGATTCCTAAGAATGTCACACCTTGTCTGTGCCAATAAATCAGAGTGTCTATTCCTGATGCTAAATCTGATGGCACTGGCAGCTTTTCCCCTTTATTGGAAGGACAATAGTCAGAAGGGAGATTGTTTTTTCATGTATTTTGCTCTCTGATTGGGGTGTTTTTATGATTTTTTTATTTTTTTATTTTTTAGCCATGAAATAATACTGGCAAGTCCCAGGAAAACTAGATCTGGATTTCATTTTGTCTTTTCAACTCTGTGTGATCTTGTGCACATTCCTGACATGTTACAAACAGCTTGTGTCTCTGAATGTGCAGTATCAATTTTCAGTGGTGAAAGCCCCAAAAGGAAACAGACTGATTCTTCCATGCACAAACAGCTGGGCAGTTGTGGATGGAATTAATTGCTGATATATATTGGCTTTGTTTTTCTTCTCTTGTCATTTCCTTTGCAGCTGTGAAAGTGAAGTTTGACTTGAAAACAGACATTTCCAGCAGTGCAAATCCAAAAAGTATCAAAATGGGATTCTTCAAATATATCCGACTGCTACCTTTGAGTTCAGTTTGGGGCTGAGATAGAGGAGCAGCAAGGGATGGCAGGTGATTCATAATTATATATATGGTTGAAAAATAATTAAAACAGGCACGTGCACTAAGTATTTTTGAATGGGTTGATTTATTTTTATGGTAAAAGCGACCTCATAATCCAACAAAAGGCTAGATCAGTCAGCAAGCACCCCCTTTCTAGGATCCTGGAAGAAGTTGTTATAGGCCACCTCTGAAAATATGGGGGGCGGGGGGGGAAGAAGAGGAAAATACCAAAATGTTCAGTACTGCAGACTGATTTATTGTTCCAGTGTGAGGAAGTAGCAGTTGGCGCAGAGGGTAATGTGACAACATGTATCATTAAAAATAATATTTTCCTGGTCTTCTCCAAAAGCCTTTTCTTTGTTCTAAATTCAATGTAAATGATTATATAGCTTATTTTTTTTTTTTTTTTACCTGTGTGGGTATTTTACTAAAAAAACCGTATTTTTTATTCCATGAGTTATAGGAGTTCAGTTAAAAGTAACTGTTCGTTGTGTGTCTGAATGTGCATATACAGGAAGTAGTATTGATTAAAGTCACTTTGAACAATAACCAGATGTTTGGTGACAGTTTCAATAACTGATTATTTTAGACACTAAGCTTTTTAGGCAGTATGTATACATCTTACAGAATATCTTATTTGTAAATCAGAAAAAACTGAAAATCAAAACTCTATGAAACTATTTGAAAAAGCAGGTGCCTATAAAATTCTTTAAAGTCTGGTATGTATATTAATGATTTCCATCAAAATAATCCTCCCTTGTCTGTATTTTAATATTCTACCTAAAACAAGTTTATAAATCAAATCCTTTTTTTTTTTAAGGCAACCCTTGCTAGTTAGTTGATAAGAAAATGCTTTTATTGTTTCTGCATTACCAGGAGAACTAGAGCATTGATAGAGAAGGATAAGTAATGCTTATGTTCATTATTGGATCCCCTATTTTGGCCAAATAGGCCAAAAGGTTAAGTTCTAGAGTGAGCAATGTTGCCAACACCTTGAGATATGCAGAAGCTGCTGTTGCTAAATTTAGAAGTTGGCGTGGTTGGACTTCCTTTATAGTAGTCCGCTTCCACCTTACATTCTGCTGGTTGAGCTGCGTGATCTACCTTGCATTTTATCTTTACTTTCTTCACAAAAAAGGAATGAGTCCATATTTTATTTCACAGCAGGAAAGCAGGAGGAACTGCCCTCCCCTCCCCCGTTTCTTTCAGGAGGATTAACCAATTAGTTTTGACTCTGAGGCCCTGAAAAATGTTGTGGCAGTATTAACGTGCAGTTTGCTGTCACTGAAGTCTGCGTTGGGTGTGTTATTTCCCCCAGAGTGGGCTCCACCCTTGCTCTAACCGCACCGAGTGTGGATATCTCACTGTTTAAAACAAAGTTCATTTTTAGGGCAGCATTGCATCAGAATTGCCACACAAAAACCAGCTTAAGAAATGTACAGCAGCTTCAATTTTTTTTTGTAAGTAATGGGTTTTCTATTGTAAAACTGATAACGAGAGCTTAGGGGGAAGCGTAGATAAGATAGATGGCTAGTTTTGTGCTATCTGCTAGTAATGTGCAGTATTCTTCTTGGGAAGGAGCCTGTAGCTTTATCACTCAACTAAATTTTTTCCTGTTCACTTGCTTTTTTGTTGTTGTTGTGTCTTAAACAGTTTACTGAACTGTTGTTTTTAATTGTTTGGGGGAATGACAATGACTGTTTAAACTAAGGAAAATACTGGTAGTTTCCCAAATGTGCTAATTACTTAACATAAAAATGCTTGAAGTAGTGTTTTGCACTGAATTTATTGGACCCATTAACAGCATAATCTGGCAATACTGTATTTGGAGACATCGTGGCATGAACTTTGTGTGTAAGAGTGGGTTCATTGAATTAAAAAAAGCCAGCATCTAAAGAGCCTTTATTTCTGTTATAATGATGCTTTGTCCTGCTGCTGTTGGGTATTTGTCAGAAGAGTTGGGGAAGGCTGCAGCCCAAAGTTCTGTTCCATGCCTTGTCTGTGCCTCTGTGTTCTTTCTAGAGTTTGTGACGTGAGTGGTTAAGTTGAACTATAGGAGAATTCAATGAGGTCCACATTCAGCAACTTTTCCTTTGCAAATGGATCTGACTTTTTTTCCCCTTACATGTTGGGGTTTCATTTGTAGCTGTGTTTTAAATGCCTGTGAAGTGTTTAATTATGCACTGACCAGAGTAGGCATGTTGAGAGAGAGGCTGTGCTCTGTGATCTCTTCTGTACTGACTATTGTCTTCCTCTCAGGCATGTCCATTGTGTACCCTTTTAGGATAGACACACCCATTCAGTACAAGCAAGTTGAAGCACTTGCTTCAGTTGAAATCAAAGGTGAATGTTGAAAATGGCAGATTTTCGTAAAGCTTGCAGGGGTGACGTTGTGTCATCCTTTTTGGACTTAGACTTGTGAGCATTTCCTTGCTTTAGCTTCTTCTTTGAAACTTGGTAGTAATTGTGTTTAGCCATTTTCTAACATCACAAGGATGTAAGAAAAAAGTAGAAGCTTGGTGTATCAGATAAAAGCACTAGGCTGGGAATCAAAAGGCTATTACATTGGACAGGTTTCTTCACTTGTAAACTTGGGAATTTGGGTTAGCTAAGAACTTTTCCAGTTAAGAATACCTTAATTCTCATTGTAAAGACACATGCCTATTCTAAAAATGCTAAAGGGGATGTATTGGAATTGAGGGGAAAAAATGTTTAGATGTTAACCCAGAATCATTCTTATCAATGACATGAAAACTAAAGCTTTACTTTAAACTGTGTATATCAGAAATTTTAGAAATTTACTCTTTGATTCTATTCTGAGCAGTAGAATTCACTAATCATCACCTCAACAAAATAAATTTTCAAGTTGTTTTGCATCCCTACCCAATACACAAACCACATACACACCACTTAATTTCTGAAATAAGTTTCCCTTACAGCGCAGAAAACACTTTTTTGTTCTTTTTCATTTTTAAAATGTTTTTTTCAGTCTACTGAGCTAGATGATCTCTACTGTCCCTTTGAACTCTAAGAGAATACAACTTACTCTTGATGTTTTTTTTTTATTTTTATTTTTTAAGATTTTATTTATTTATTTGAGAGAGAGAATGAGAGACAGAGAGCAGGAGAGGGAGGAGGGTCAGAGGGAGAAGCAGACTCCCTGCTGAGCAGGGAGCCCGATGTGGGACCCGATCCCGGGACTCCAGGATCATGACCTGAGCCGAAGGCAATCGCTTAACCAACTGAGCCACCCAGGCGCCCTCTCTTGATGTTTTTATAGTTGCTCCAGAACAAAGCTTGCCAACCACTTTGTTGTTAAATACTGAAATTGGGAAATTTTCTAAATAGATTTTATATGGAACTTTTGTAGAAGGTCAGTAGTTAATACCTCCAGTAATACTCTTATACAAAATATTATTTAAAAATCTGGGGCACCTGGGTGGCTCAGTCAGTTAAGTGTCTGACTCTTGATTTCAGCTCAGGTCTTGATCCCAGGGTTGTGAGATCGAGCCCCACGTCAGGCTCATGCGCTGGGCATGGAGCTGCTAAAGAATCTCTCTCTCCCTCTCCCACCCCTCTATAAAAATCATCATCATCATCGTCATCTTATTTTTTCTTGTAATAATTATGTAATATAAAGAAAGTGGAGTGATTTTTTTTTTTT
>NC_138374.1:18152635-18158907 GCF_054177405.1 Leptonychotes weddellii | reverse complement strand
ATTTACAATGCACATCATTGTGTATCTACCTCATTCTTTTTAATGGCTGTATAGTACTTCGGTGTATGGATGGATGTACTATAATTTATTCATTCATCCTTTGATAGAGATCTGGATTATTTCCAAATTGTTCCCTTTCTCCCCTATCAGATATACTTAATCAGTCCTCTCTCCTACCTCCATTTTGGAGCCAGAACCCAGGTGCTAAAAGAGGTAATAGTGCTGTGCAGAAATAGAGAAATCCCTCATCAGTTTCTCCTCCTCTGGCTAGAACACCAAGGATAGGCCCCACTGTCCCAGCCATTCATGAGTGAGTAAGAACTGCCCTAGGAGTCATTTTTCAGCAGATTAATCAAATAACATTGGGTTCGAAGTCTGGTAACTTGAATGTAAGATTATGGGCAGGTCAGTTAACCTCCTTGATCCTCAGTTTTGCCACCTATAAAATGAGAGGTTAAAATAGATGCTTTTTTATTTTTTTTTAAGATTTTATTTATTTATTTGACAGAGAGACCACAAGAGCAGGAACAGAGGCAAGGAGAGTGGGAAAGGGAAAAACAGGCTTCCCGCGAGAGTGGGAGAGGGAAAATCAGGCTTCCCCCGGAGCAGGGAGCCCAAAGCAGGGCTCGATCCCAGATGCTCAACAATTGAGCCACCCAGGCGTCCCAAAATAGATGAGTTTTAATGCCCTTTCCAACTGTAGTATTTACCTATATTTTGTTGAAGTATTGATTTAAGCTATATAACCCAATCTGTATTAGGTTTCTGTTACTTAAATTGAAAACATCTTTTGTGTATATTGTGTGATGTGTAATTTATTTGGGCTAAGCTATTTTAAAGTGTAAGACTGTAAAAAAGAGAAGTTGAATGTTATATTTTATATAAACTCTCCTTTTCTAAAAAGTCCACTTCAAAAGTATAAAATCCATTCCAGAGAAAAGCAGATCCTTTTATCAAGCTTGAATACTTGAGAAGAAGATTCTGAGTGAGGCGGTATTTGTTTTTAAAATGGATCCTTGTAATTTTCAATGAATCCAGCCATTCAAGGCTAATCCTCAGGGCTTTGAAACTTGGCTTCAACACCCTTGTTTAAATTGTTTTCACATTCTAGTCCTCTAATCCATCTCCTTGTTTCATTGAATGCTAAAATTGATATTGCTTGACATAGCTAAAGTTGTCTGATTTGGTGCTGAGGAAGCAGCTTAGAGGTGAACTATACACTATCATCCAGCCAGCAAAGTCATTAAGTTACACAGCAAAGTTATAAAGTAACAGAAGCAGGAGTTTTTGCCGCATCACACATAAGATGTTTAGGATTGCCTGTTTTACAATTTTATTCTTGCAATTCTGTCAAATGACAGCTGTCCTGAAAGCAGAATGGTGAAGAACTTCATTGTTTGATTTGTGTAATAACAAGAAGATAAAAAGATACTTTCTCAGCCTGGAGGTAGGGGAGTCTGTGTGTTCATATGCTGGTTTAGCCTAGCTTTGTGGCAGAAAACTTGATATACCTTGATTAAGTATGCTTCTCTGAAACCTGAGATGTTATTTATTAATCGAAGCAATGCTGCATAATTACTACCGGTATTCTGTGTTGATTTTCATATCAGTTGTTTGACATATGGTTCAGTTTAGCAAAATGTATTGAGGACCATCTAGGAACCAAGCACTGCATTAAGCAGTGGAAGTACCTAAATGACAGAGACAGTCTAGTCGTACTGGTATCTATTAAAATGACAACTCTTATTTCTTCCATTGATAGAATTTTGGGCAGAGAAAATTCTTCAAATTTTGAGTCTGTGAAAATAGATAAAAACAAGGTATATTTTAAATAATTAAAAAGGTTTTAATGTCTTGTTAGGACAGTGTTAACTACTGTGGAGGCACACTCTTCTCTGTGTGGATCTGCTAGTGACATCAATTTCTCACTAATGAGATTCTAAACAAAATAAAGTTGTGGTTGGACTAATTGAGCCTTAATTTTTGCCCACTTACATGTATCTAACATATAAAAACCTGTTACCATTATTGTACCTCATATATTATGACTTAATCTATTGCTTGTATGACACTAACCTTTGAAAATGGTCACACTATGTCTTGATGACACATCCTGATATCTTCTTTGTCAAGTTACCCCATCCATTGTGACATTTACGACTAAGGAAATTCTCTATAGTTAGAAATATACAGGATACTGCTGTCTACAGGATGTTGAACAACTTTGTCTAAAACATTTGCAATCATTTTAAGAAAAACAACCCTATGATAGCAAAATCAGTCCAGTAGATTATAGTTTGAGCTGAAGCAGAAAGCCATTTTAAGTGTGTGTGTGTGTGTGTGTGTAAAAGAGAGAGAGAAGAAAAAGTCTAATCATTACTCTGCTCCATTATGCAATCCTAGAAGGGACTGCTGTTTCTTCTTTGGAGCCCAGCTTTTGGCTGGAGTCCTGTGACACACAGTGGGAATTCACTTCCTATCAGGAAACGCTGTTTTTCAATGTATTATCTTGTTGAGACAACCACAGTGAACAATAGGCTATTAATGTATTAGAACAACAAGTGTCATAACTAAGCCAATATTTGCTTTGTTTTGAGTGTTACCCTAAAAAAAAAAGAAACTTTGGCCAGCCTTCAGAATACATATGACCATCAGTAACTGCTGGGCATAGAAGTCATGACAGTTAAAAAGAACAAAGAAGAAAAAAAAAATGTGTTAATAGCAGTGATGAACTTTTTGCAGGTTTACTCACTTCCCGCAGAGAGACAAGAATTAATTAAATGGTTTCAAATACGTCTTTCAGCTATGAAAAATGTCTACTTAAAGGCCTGTTTTGAGTTCTGAAAGCTACACCAAGAAGCTAGTACAAAGAAAAAAGCATCAAACTCAGGGTCTTTAGGAACTATCAGATGTTTTTACGAGATACATCACATTTGATTTTGGATATTTATATTTAAAATAATTTTATAATACTTCTTATTTGAGGACTGTCTACTTTTTCAAAGCTGTGTTTCTTTCATAATGATTAGGAAGAAGAAAACCCCATTCAGGGGATGGTCAGTATCAAGTCACCACTATAATTATGTGATAAGAATATAATAAAACTTCAGAGGTGGAAGGTAAACCTAGAAGTCATGTGATCAAACTATCACCTCATTTTATACATGAAGCACATCAGAACTTACCTTTCATTTCAATTGAACTTCCTTTACTATCTTAACCCAAAATTCTGTTTAACAGCCATTCTCAACAACTCTTGGGTATTTTATATTTATCTTTCATTTGGTAGTTGTCATAAACTGGTTTTTACTGTTCGTTACCTTTCCATGTGTCATGTCTTAGTTCTTCTATGATAAAACTGAGAAGTCCTTAAAGGCAGGACCTAGACCTGTGTCTTATATTTCTTTATTTACCTAACAGCTGAATTAGTGGTTGCTAGATTGATAGGATCAATAGGGTTTGTTGGGTTTTTTTTTTTAATATTTTAAAATGACATTTTTGTACCACAACTTGTACCTCATTTCAAAACCCAGGAGTAAGTATAGATTTTTTTTAAATTGCTCTTTTTATACCTTCACTTTTTTGTGATTACTTTTCAGTCAGCTTAAGACTTTTATATGCAGGTGAAATTCATTACCTCCGCCATCTTGGGTACCTGGCCATTCTGAGCAAACCATGATTAGCCCAGTTTTCAAGGGTTGCTCTAAATTCTCTGCCCTAGTTTATTCTAAGTCAAGTAGAGAATGGGATATTATGATTCAATAGCCCTACTTACCTCACTTAGTTTAATAAACCCTTATTGCATAACGGTAAGTGGACAGTAAAGAAAGAAAAAAGATGTTGACCCAATTACTGGAGCAGACAGACCTACTCAAATAATTTAAAGGCAACACAGACTATGAAAAAGTGCTTTGGGAGCAATACTGGTGGGAGGAAAGGCTAATTCTTGTGGAGGAGATTGGGGAAGCCATTATGGAAGGAGTTGGCTTTTGAATAAGACTTCAAAGTATGGATTAAGATTTGGAGGGTTGGAGATGAGAGGGAAGAGTTCAAGTACACGAGAAAGAAGGTGAGCAAAAGCATCAGCCAGGGAAATGGCTTTTGTTTGGGAGAGTCATCATTTTCCTCTAAGTCTATGAGGGACACACTTGGAAGTCTTTTCCATCCTATTTTCAGAGCCTGAATTTTAGAAACCCCCAGGCTGATTCCTAAGTGTTTTTTAAAGATAGGACTCCAAGGTGCTTTTTTTTTTTTTCCTTGAGGGAGGGACTAAGAAAATTGTGTTTTTTGGAAAATTATATAGTAGGTATCTTTGTGCTTCTCAGTTGTAACCATGAACCCCAAAGGTTGTAGTGTCCATACTACCTTTTAGATGTTTAAAATAACACTTTCTGGCACTTTGCAACTCTATAGAACTCTTCCTTGACAATAGAGATCAAATGTAGAAATAAAATATTTAACAAACTCTGTGGAGAGCTACTTAAGTTACTAAGCTCCATGAAGTTTGCTTTTTATTTGACAATAAAGTACTTGATGTAGGCTTTAAGTCCAGCTAAATAGGCACTATAGAACTAAGCTGTGAGTCTAGTCTTTGTGACTAGACAAAAACAAGAATCCTACTCCAAGCCTGAATTTAGAATATAGCAAGCAATTTAAGTGGACCCTTCAGGCATGTGTGAGTGGTACAAAAAGCTGAGTCATAAAGTTTATTCTCTCTAGTGAATTACCATTAAAGCTTGAAAGAGCAGCATTCTCATTATTTTAAAAGTGGTTAAATCGTTCTAAATTCTTATGAAAATACACAAAAAATCTGTTTTGTGTGTTGTTAACCCTGAATGCTACTTAAAAACTACTTAAAATCAAGAAATTGGAGCTTAAGACATTAGGTGACTTTTCTTTTTCATGAAAGGTAACATTTAATGCATAGTAGCTTCTGAAATTAGTTTATTGCCACAATCTTTAAAGGAATTTTTTAATGCAGTTTCTATTTTAAATCTTTTTTTACATTGACAGATCATATGATCTACTTTCTGTGTATCATATGCTATTCTAGTAATGTGAAAAGTCTCAAAATAAATTGAGGGACACTTGAGAAGTCACATTCTTTTTGGGACCTGTTTCTTCATATGGAGAATTGAGGGGGTAGGATTAGATGTAATAATATCTTAAAGGTATTAGAGCTTAGTAGGACATAAGTTCTAAAGATGCTATTCTTATTTTGGTTCTAATTAAGTAATATTAGGAAAGAGCAGTATATATTTCTTGGGACAGTTGTTATTTGGGTTTATAAATGTTTTGTCTCTCTGTTATCCTTATAAAGGTATTCTTCATCCTTTAAAAATCTGCACTTCTGATGTCTTTGTTAAACTTTCCTTCGTAAATTAAATGATGAATTAGTTTAATGCTTTCTCTTTTTCCCTGGTTTTGACTTTAGACTTTTTAGGTCTTCTTTCAGATTTTCTTTTTATTAAGACTTCAGGTTCCAGCTGTGGTTTAGAGACTTCAGTTGTTTCTATTCTCTCCAGTCTCCTCAGTGTCTCCATGTCAGAAAAGGATCCCAATCTCTTTTCTCTTATATGAATTAATTGTCCTAAAAAATTAAAATGTATGCATACATTTTCAAGGTTCTTAATCATATTGACTAAGCCTACTTTTCAAGGCTAAATCTTACTTTATACTTGGTCAGAGCCTAAACCTCTTTAAATGACAATAAATGACCAACACAGTACTAGATGAAATAATGGGGCATATGTAATCTAGATATTAGGTTCCAAAGAACTCACCCACCACCACCACCACCTCTTCCTAAAGCTTATAATTATAGTTGTAGTTTATATTATACTTGGTGGAATATTTTTTTTTTAAAGATTTTATTTATTTATTTGAGAGAGAATGAGAGACAGAGAGCATGAGAGGGAGGAGGGTCAGAGGGAGAAGCAGACTCCCTGCCGAGCAGGGAGCCCGATGCGGGACTCGATCCCGGGACTCCAGGATCATGACCTGAGCCGAAGGCAGTCGCTTAACCAACTGAGCCACCCAGGCGCCCCTATACTTGGTGGAATATTAAATTTGGTGAATTATCAGGAAATTTTGCTTGTTTATTATTGACTTAATAATCCCTGAGTGTCAGTCCATCAACATATGAATGGATAAAGAAGATGTGGTATATATATACAATGGAATATTATGCAGCCATCAAAAGGAATGAGATTTTGCCATTTGCAACGATGTGGATGGAACTGGAGGGTATTATGCTGAGTGAAATAAGTCAA
>NC_138374.1:18102286-18152135 GCF_054177405.1 Leptonychotes weddellii | reverse complement strand
TTTAAAAAAAAAAAAAAAGACTGATGAATCACAGACCTGTACCCCTGAAACAAAAACTACATTATATTAAAAAAATCAAAATCAAAGATATTACTAATTCTTATTTGTAAGAAACAGGTTTGTAAGCCTTCTATTTAAAATGTTGAGCTTAGGGGCACCTGGGTGGCTCAGTTGTTAGGCGTCTGCCTTCGGCTCAGGTCATGATCCCAGGGTCCTGGGATCGAGCCCCGCATCAGGCTCCCTGCTCCGCAGGAAGCCTGCTTCTCCCTCTCCCACTCCCCCTGCTTGTGTTCCTGCCCTTGCTGTCTCTCTCTCTCTCTCTCTGTCAAATAAATAAATAAATAAATTTTAAAAATAAATAAATAAATAAATAATAAAGTGTTGAGTTTATTTGAGAAGAAAGGGAAATAGAGAAACTAATAAAAGCAAAGTATAATACTTTTTTATTAAGCCCCCTATTAACACCTATTATGGGCAGCTGTTATGTATCAAATCCTATTTAATCCTCAAAACAACTCAATCAAAAAAATATTAATATCTCTAATTTACAGTTGAATAAACTGAAACTTTAGAGGTCTTAGAAAACTTGCTGAAGTTTTTACAAGTTTGGGCTCTGAGTGTAAACTCCAAAACTCACGCTCTTAACCAGTAGGCTGTACCACTTAAAGCATTCAATAACAATGAAAAAACTCCACCCATATATTATTATTGCTTTATTCATCGTCAAATTCTGTTGCTAAGGTTAATTCAACCCAACACAAGAAGAGTTTTCAATCATAAGACATTTTGGTGTCTGTAAATTTGGATGACAAACACAGTACTTTATTGCCTTCAGCTAAGAAAATAAGAGAAAAGAATGTCTCATCCTGACTCCCAAGTATTACTTCTTTCTAGGAATTTCACAAAGTCTTTTGTCAAAACCTAAACCAGGTTTAGCTAGAGATGTTGTTAATGCACTAAGGAGAATCTACAAGTTTTCTTTGACCAGTAATATATATGTCTATGGAGACCCTAGATTATCATTAACCCCGTTATCTCAGAATGAAGTGTCCAGGGCAAACTGTTGAAACTAAATGATGCTTTACCAACATTAAAGAAGCATGTTAAGTTGAAAAACTAACAGGACATTGTGCTTAGTAGATATTTAGTTAAAATTCCACATACATACATGGATGGATGGCTATATGAATAGCTGGGTGGACTTTGAGTCATTAAACACCCGAATGTTGTCCACCAAGCTCCTGCTGAACTTGACAACCTAATATGGAAAACATTTGGTGGGTTTCAGAAAAAGGATCAATGTTCTTAAACCTTACCACTGTGGAAAGCAGTTTAGACTGATTGATCGAAGTGTGCAGTGTTTCTCTGAAAGTTAGAACGACAGGAGTATATAGGTGGTGATAACTCAGGCACATGACACACTAACATTTCTTAATAGGGCAATGTGTAATGCTACAAGTTTACTTCGAAGATAGGAGAAACTTCAAAGCCATGTACATTTTAGAATATCACTGTAAGGCCTAAAATGTTAACAGGGCACCAGAGGGCGCCTGTGTGGCTTAGTCGGTTAAGCGTCTGAACTCTCAATTTCAGCTCAGGTCAGGGTTGTGAGATTGAGCGCCATATCAGGCTCCGTGCTGGGTGTTGGAGCTGCTTAAGATTCTCTCTTTCCCTCTCCCTCTGTCCCTCCTCCCCTCACTCTCTAATAAAAAAAAGTTAACAGGGCACCTTAATTAGATTAGTTGATCAAAAGCACCATGATTTATCTGGTTGCTTTGGAAGTTTAAGATACAGGACTTCTTTATTAATTTTGTTTACGTTTTTATTATATGCCAGCATCACGAAAAGATATTATTCTAACCTTTAGCTTCATATTAATTAAGACTTAGGCTGAGGACAAAGACCATCCAAAAGAAAATTTGGTTTATTTGTTTTTTCTCCTTTCAACAGGACCAGTGGTAATCTATTTCCAAATGAATACATTTCTTAATGGAGAAATTCTAAGTAAGTTTGTTATGCTCCTAATCCCACTTTGGGAGAGATCTAATAACATAATTGCAGGGTGCCTTGGGAGCAGCATGCTAGTTCTTTTTGCTCCAGTTTTTCGCTCTAGTAATTATTATGAGGTAGAACATCCAGATGTGAATATTTAAAATCTATCTGTGATATTTACCAGCATTCTGTTGTTTGATGTCCATAAGTTAAACATTATTTATAAATCAGCCTATGTGATTTTCTTTTTTATTTTATTTATTTATTTTTTTAGACGTAACTGAAATAATTGCATCAGGTCAGTTTCTTTTATCAAATTGATCCTCTTTTCTGTAATTTAAAATACCTTTCATCCAATACCACTTTCTCATAAAAGCTCTGATCCTAGGTACAGAAGCTAAGATCTGATACTTCAAGATAATTCTACCTTTGGTTTATAGGATACATAAGTATGTTTGTACTTAAAGTATACTCTTACCTACATGAATGTCAGGTCTCCAAATCTGTCATGTTTTTATAATCATGTTTATTTTTATTCAGACCTTATGAATTCAGAGTTTATAGGATCACTCCCTCAGTATTGACAGACGATGGATAAAATAAAAGGGTATAAGATTCAGATAAGGCTTTTAAGGTACCCTCTTTTAAACATTTTGTTTTTCATCTAGTGATTTTTTTTTTTTTTACCATACTTTTTTGGACATGTGTCTAATGAGAGAGCTGTCCAAACTATAATGCTCTGGGGACAAACCAAGTTTTCAAGTAGGATTTTGTTGTTTGAGTTGAAGAATTAAGTGACTTTTCAAAAATCTATAACATTTAGTGAAGATTCATTTCTTATTATTCTTCTTATTAAAAAAAAAAAAAAGATGCATTTCTCCCATTAGATGATGTACATACCTAATTACACAGGAAGAATTTCTCCTTCAAGTAACAGACTTTTAAGATGGTTTTCTAGAGCTTCAAATTCCAGTGCTAAAAACCTTTGAAATGGATTTTGCTATCATTAACTCAATCAAGACTGAGATCAGGTTCTTTACTTTCTTTCCTTATATTCTAGGAAAAGAAGAAGACAAACAAGTTGCCTGGGTGGTTCAGTCGGTTAAGCTTCTGCCTTTGGCTCAGGTCATGACCCCAGGGTCCTGGGATTGAGTCCCGCATCGGGCTCCCTGCTCAGTGGGGAGTCTCCTTCTCCCTCTCCTTCTGCGACTCCCCCTGCTCATTCACTTTCTCTCTCTCCCTCTCTCAAATAAATAAAATCTTTAAAAAAAAAAAAAAGAAAAAGAAAAACTCTAATTTACTATTTTATTAATTGAGCATTGAACTAGACACTCAGGGAGACTCTAGCAATGTGAAAGTCACAGTCCCAACCATCCAATATCATGGTGTAGTAGAGTGGGAAAAGTAAATCACAATCTTATGACAGGTACCCTAAGTGTAGTAAAGGTAAATGTTAAAAGAACTTAGAGGAGGGTGGAAAGAGAAGAAATTGGAGATCAGATCTAATTGGGTGATTAAAGGAGAGACTTCAAGAAGAAGGTGGCATTTAAGATGAGTGTTGTTAGATAAAGGTTGAGAACTGATTAGGTAGAGGAACGGAGGAAGCCAGCATTTCCCTTTGATGAAATAGAGTGAGCAGGGATAGAAAAGTACAGGTTGTGATCAGAGAGTGATGAGCAAACCTCATAGGCTAAACCAAAGCATAAGGTAGTAACGGTAGATACAGCCAAAATGTTATATTGTGACAGATTATAGAGATCCTGGAGTACCAGACCATCTTGACCTGTTAGGAGTCAGCCCATTTTCTCATCACTTCCAGTTTTAATCTGTTTATATGAATGTTTTTATATGTACATATATGCACATGGTGCTTGCTTTGGATCTGGGTTAACCACCACATATTAGCTATGTGACATAGGAAACTCACTTAACTTGAGCTTCAGTTTCCTTGTTAGTAAAATGAACCTCGTGGGGTTGTGACAATTAAATAACATCAAAGCAAGCCATGTAATGACTAGCACATAGCAGGCAAGTATTTCTGTGAAAATTGTATGTATAAGTTATATACAGTATTGCTGAGTGAAAGCATTTTATGGCAACACTTGAAGATTATATAATCACAATTCCTTAGACTATATTTTGGTTTTCTTGAAGGTCTCCAAAGAATCTATCATCCTCATGGCAGTCTGGCTTATTCACGTTCATGTATTCATGCATTCAAGGTGTAAAAACTCCCACAACCTCTTCTGTTCTGTTTCAGAGAGAGATAGAAGACATGGTTTATGCCGTGGCTTTATATATATGTTCTTTGATCTTTTAGCCTGACTCCTCTAGTGGACACTCTAGGGAATTGTTGGTTTAATCTGATTTTAGAAGCCCACCTTGCTGCCCTGTGTATAAATTAGTTTTTCATTCTGCTTTGATGGGAGAAGTCCCAGCTATAAGAGGGCAAGTATTTGGTACTTGTGGATCATCATCATCTGCTGCTATATAAATTTTTTGCTCCATCATTACAACATAATGCTCTAATCTAGCCTAGGAAGTTCACCCTATATTTCTGATCACAACGTGCCTGCTGCCTTATTAGTTGTATTTGGTTTCAGTGATACAACGAATTTCCTATAAAATTAGGGAAAGATCCTGTGCCCAGCTGAGAGTTCCAGATTTCAACCTTTACTCCATTTACATATTAGCTGTGCAACCTTTTTCTTTTTTAATTTTTTTTTTTTAAAGATTTTATTTATTTGCGAGAGAGAGAATGAGAGACAGAGAGCATGGGAGGGAGGAAGGTCAGAGGGAGAAGCAGACTCCCCGCTGAGCAGGGAGCCCGATGTGGTACTCGATCCCAGGACTCCAGGATCATGACCCGAGCCAAAGGCAGTTGCTTGACCAGCTGAGCCACCCAGGCGCTCTAGCTGTGCAACCTTGCTCAAATCATTGCCTATCTCAGGACTTTGTTGTGAGGTTCAAATGAATCAACTATAAAGGATTATTATATTAACATTGGATTTTAGTAGAAGTATGATTAACTGTCATCATAAAGATAAGTATGTTTTTCTTTTAATACAATATTTTAAAGCTTAATAATATGTTTATAGATACATTTTTAAAACCGGCTGAGATAATTTTTTATCATTAGTTTTTATAATGTCTTATGACTTAGGTAATTATCTGAATAATATTTCAAAAATAATTGAAATCTTAAAAATGAGTTATAAATATGTTCATGACAAAAAATAATCTTTTGTTATAGAAGAATTCTTATCTGTTGAAGCACTTACAACTGTATAAAAAGGCTGGGGAAATTTCATTTACTTTGAAAATTATTTTCCTATACTGTGTAGAAGCTATTCACTAGCCTTATAGGGGAAATTCATATATTTCTCTTAATTGATTTTAGAGGGCTTATATATTTCCCCTTATGACACTGGATCATCCCAAAATTTTAGGATGGTGCCCACCATATTGTGGGATGTATGAAAGTGGAAAAAGCATTTTCACTAATGAAAATAGCATTTGACCTGAGTTTGTGCCTTGGACAATTACTGCCTTGGACAAATTTTTCGACCTTTCTCATTTAGCTTTCTCATCCCACCCAGCAGAAGTGTCTCATCAATTCAAAAATAGTTGTGATTCTCTTGAACAACTGGTTGGTTTTTAATCTTAAAGCCATTGTATATCAGCATACTGAGCAGATTATCTTAACTCACGTTGGCTGCTAGAGAGTTTAGATAAAATTTGGCCAATCTCTAGCAAATGCCTACAGTTTTATAGCATGTACTTTGTATCTTAACCTCCTTCCTGGCTCTGACTAATCTCCTTATGCTTATTTCTTCCTTAGCTTAATTTTTCTAACCTATATTTGTTTTTGTATAATTTTAATCTATGGAATCTGTCTTAAATTCTTCCTGGAACATTGTGAGGTGGGGTACTCAGTAAAATGATGCCCATTTCTCAGAGCTATTGCAATGTAAATCATGAGTGATATACATTGTAGGTATTATTATTAATTATTATTTTACTGAATAAAAGAATATTGGTTATAGCTGCTTTCAGCTGAAGGAAAGTTTAAACAGGATTTGGTTTCGAAGGGAAGATAGTTTCAGAAGAGTCGACTGGCCCATTGCCAATGTCCAGAAGTTTTCTATAGTTTATATAAAGATAAATGAGTATATATAGAAGATTCTTTTCCTTTCAGCCTTAAATATGGTAAAATACTCATGTTACTCATCTGTATGAAGCTCACAACCATTTTATGTTCACTAAGTCTTAGAAATGGAGTCTTCTGATCAGTGTAATGTGTCTTTGTAGAGGATATTTTATAGGATAGGTTCTGTGGTTTAAATCATATTTAAATGAACTAGGTACAGTCAATGGAATTAGATGTTTAGAATTTGTATCATTGTGCTGATGATTTACATTTAACAAGCCTCAAATTTGTAAAAGAAAAACCATGTTTAACTGGTATAAACTGTTCCATGAACTCAGAATTCAAATATGGTCACTAGAATTTTTTTTTAAGATTTATTTATTTATTTGAGAGAGAGAACGAGTGGGAGGGGGAGAGGGAGAGAGAATCTCAAGCAGACTCTGTGCTGAGTGCAGAGCCCAACGTGGAGCTTGATTTCACAACCCCAAGATCACGACCTGAGCCGAAACCAAGCGTCATCGTATGCCTAACTGCACCATCCAGGTGCCCCTGGTCACTAGTACTTTTTAAATCACTCAAACATCCACCTGCTGTATTAGTAGAAAATACAGCATCTTCCTCTTGGAATTTCTACTCCCCTCTAAGTTGTCCCAAGAACGTCAGTGGCTTACATAGTCCAAAAGGGTTCATCAGTGACTTCTATATCCAAAATGTGGTGTGTACATATGTCTGCATGTGCGTATGTGAGTCATGCTAAAGTGTATACAGCCCATGGCCACTGGACCTCCCTGGTGTTGAAAACTACTCTTACTCTGTCCAATAGAAGATGCAGGTTCATTGTTGACCCAGATGCCTGTACAGGCCACCATGGTGCATTAGGGAAGGATGACCTCCCTCTTCCTGTGCTAAGCTCAGTTAGGGTATTCCATGGTGCCACATGGTTGAGCTCCCAAGATTACAGCGGTTAGCACTCAGCTCTTCACATCACAGATACCTCTCAACTATTGTTCTGAAAGCAACACAAGCATTGAGTCAGGACTGGTCTTAATATCTGCAGTCTCATAGCTTCAAACCACATTTCTCCTTTCCTCCATGGGGTTCCTATGCCTTTTTTTTTTTTTTTTTTAAGAAGTCCTTTCTGAAAACCTCTGAGTTATGCAGCTATCCTCTAAGCAAGGCTACATCTAAGCAGGGACTCCAGGAGATCTTATTCCCAGCCTTACAAGAAGGCTGTTGGTGACTCAAAGGAAATTCACCCTCTGATGAAGATTATTCCAATGGTCTCCAAGGGGTTAGTATGTACTCCTCTTGGAGGTAGTGATTCCAAGGCAGTTTTCTGCCTTTTGCCTTTTAGGTGAAGTGGAAAAAATTGAACTTAATTTCTGGCAGGCATTCTGCTTCACATGTAACCAAGAGCAAGGTTTAGAGAATTTATATCGGAAGAGCTTTCGTGTTTAAAATGAATGAAAAAAGGCTTGAGCAAGAGAACAAATAATGAATTTAATAAAATAAGTACTGGTTGGGTGTTATGGAAATAAAAATGAGCTATTTCAAGTAATGTGAAGGATTGAGAGGTTTCAGATGATGAATCATATTAGCAACTCAAGGGTTAGTAGAATAGAGAATTTCTCTTAATGTTCAGAATTCTTATTTATATAAACACTGTTTCTGACACATGTACATATGCCTGCAAAAGAAAAGATACAGCAGAATTTGAGAACAGGAACATATAGTACCCAAAGTTGGGGAAAAAATGTCCTTTCTTTAGCACAGTGTTGCAGAAGGGGAGTAATCAGTTCTCCATGCTTATCAGTTTGCTTTCAGTGTTTGTGGAGCTAGGGGATTGCCATGGAAATCATAAATGGAAGCTGTGATATACTTAGTATGTCTTAGTGAAGACTTCTGCTGTGAGGCAGTCTGTAGTCAGAGCCTTGCCCCATTCAAATAGGGACTCTAGCCTGACCTAGATAATGAGGCTGCTAGACAAGGCATGGCTCTCTTTCCCCATCAGTCTGTACTTGGTCCTCTAGTTCCATGTTGTTAACAGGGTTGTTTCATCTGTATCTGTCTATTGGAGATGTTATAGTAGCTCATTTTCTTTGAGATTAAGAATTCCTAATGATTTTTCCCTCCCCTGAAAGCGCGCTTCTTGCTGCTGCTTCCAGTGCTTTATTATTTTGTGTTTCGTATCTGTTTTAAAGTAGTGTAGATGAAAGCTTATTTAAAAGAGGGATGGGGGAAAGATTGATTATAGAGGAAGTTATGTTTGGATCATTCTGCTCCAAGTGAGATGTATGTGCTTAGTGGTTATTTTTGTGTGTTTCAGGCCTTTCGGGAAGACCTGGAATGCCTTATTCAAGAACAGATGAAGAAAGGCCACAACCCAACTGGATTGCTGGCATTACAGCAGATCGCAGATTACATCATGGCCAATTCTTTTTCAGGCTTTACTTCACCTCCCCTCAGTATGTCAGTTTTGGAAAGTTTATTAATTTTTTTTAAATTTTTATTTTAATTCAATTAACATGTATTATTGGTTTCAGAGGTAGAGGTCAGTGATTCATCGGCCTTATATAATACCCAGTGCTCGTTACATCAAGTGCCCTCCTTAATGTCCATCACCCAATTACCCCATCCCCTTACCCCCCGCCCCTCCAGCAACGCTCAGTTTGTTCCCTAAGATTTAAGAGTCTCTTATGGTTTGTCTCCCTCTCTGGTTTTGTCTTGTTTCATTTTTTGCTCTCTTCCCCTAAGATCCTCTGCCTTGTTTCTTAAATTCCACATATCAGTGAGATCATATGATAATTGTCTTTCTCTGGCTTATTTCGCTCAGCGTAACACCCTCTAGTTCCATCGATGTCATTGCAAATAGTTTTGGGAAGTTGAAAAAATTACGATTTTATCTCTACTTTGAACACTGTACATCTCTGGCAGCCTATTCTGCTCTGGTTCAGTCCTTAAGTTTATAACGTCTAATACTTAAAGTAACAAAGTGTTAAAATCTCTTACCTTTTCTTATCAACGAGGCATTTACTAGACTTTGTAAGATTATAAAATAGTTATAAGACAAGGGCCCTGTCCTAGATAAATGTATATTTTTGGTTGAGGAGACATTCCATGAATGCAAAAATGATTAAAACTGCAAGATAACTATAGAAGAAAAACTTACAAAGCAGTTCATAAGAAATTGTCTAATGATCTTTTAAAAGGCTATGAACTCAGAGTTGGAATTGATTGTTGGCTGAAGTGGACTGAGAAAACTATGGAAAAAGAGAGGCCTGAACTAACCAGGCTTTAGAAGATGGAGTAGTTAGAATTTGGTATGAAAGAGGAATGAAGACATTTTACTCATTTAATAATAGCTCTTTGGTGAGAGCACCAGTTTGGTGAGCTGAACACTATAAGCACTTTATATCTCAGCAAGATATGTACAGAGCTCACTGCAATACCAGAACAGATATGGAGTACCAGAAGGTACTGTCAGGGACTGCTTCATGTCAGAGTTAAAGGATTGTCTTTTTCTTCTCTTTCATTTTCCTTCTCTTCCTTCATTTCTTCCCTCCTTTGTTTCTTTTTGGTTAAAGATTTATAAGTAGGAGTCAGTGAATTCAAGTACTTTCCAAATAGAGGAATGGCATAAAAAGAGACATGATGATGGAAACATGCTAAGGTTAGGGTGTGTTGTAGAACTCACAGTGGACCAGCATGTTGGCACATACATATTGTTTAAAAAAACTTTTGAAAGAGTCCCAGTGTGATGTGTAAGTGTTTGAACTAAAACAGGAGTGTGGGTACAAAAAGGAAGAGATCAATGAGAAAGACATCACCAAGGAAGAGTAGAGAAGACTTAGTGACAGGTTTGATGTGGTATTGTGGGGATGGAGTGGGAGAAGAACTATGAGTTCCAAAATCACTCTTGTAGCTTCGGAGAAACCTTCTATCAGAAGGAACAGAAAAATTCGAAGGTTGAGCTAGTTTGTTTTGCTCTTTCTGTAATATTGAGTATCTGTTATGTTCCAAGCACCCTGTTAGAGATAGGGCATACAGTGATAAACAAGATGGGCAAAGTTTCCTGTGCTTGTGGAGACTAAAGAAAATGGTCAGATAATAGGAAGTGCTGTGCAAATAATTAATAGATGGTGATTTGATAGGAAGAACTAGGTAACTACTTTAGATTGGATGATGAGGGAGAATCTCTCTGAGAAGGTGACATTTAAACTGAAATCTGAATTGTAAGAAGGAACAAACCATACCAAGATCAAGAGAAAACATTCCAGGTAGAAGGAATAAGTACAAATGTCAGGTGGAAACAAGATGAGAATGAATTTGGTGGTCTCTTCAAGGAATAAAAATTAAAGATTATGGCTGGAGAGCATGGGTTTGGGGGGACAAGTAGAACAAAGTGAGGTCAGCAACATAGGCAGAGGCTGAATTATTCAGGGTTTCCCAGCCAGAGTTGGAAGTTTGGATTCTATTCTAACTTTGAAAAGCCATTTTAAGCAGGAGGGTGATGTAGAAAGACCTCTGTGGTTTCTGTGTGAAGAATTAACTGGGAAATTTTGTGGTATTATTAGACAAAAATAGGAATGTCCAGAGTTGGGGATCTTTTTGGCTTGGGAAATGGAGGAAGTTCAACTTTAGGCATGCCAAAGTTGCCAAGAGCTGCCAAGACATGGCCGCAGTTGGAAATACAGTCCTAGAGCTTAAGGGAGTGGCTTGGGAGATGGACATAAAGAAGTATTACTCATAGCTGTGTATGTTGATTAAATAATCATTCAGGAGGGTATAAGCAGGAAAGAAAAGAGTCTAAAGAGAAAATTTCGAAAATTGGAAGAGGAAGACAGGTCAGGGAAGACCAGAATAATAAGAGGAGCTATCCTGAGTGTCCTAGATACCATAGCAGGAAAGAGGAGCTGAGCTGCCAAGGTTGCTGGCTGGAATATACAAAGGCATGGCAGTAGGAGATTTGTGCTCCGTGGTTCAGAGGTCAGGGACTAGAAATCAGCCAGTTTGGCTGGAAAATTTATTTTGTGTTGTGGAAAGTAGAAGTTAACATTGGCAGGGAGAGTGAGAGATCGATTCACAGCTGCCTCTGAAATTTTATTAGAAATTATACTGTTTTGAATGTATGGCTTACATATTGAAACTCGTTCTTTGAATTAGTTCAGAACATTTGAGAAGCTCTCACATTCGAGTGTTGACTTGAGACTTCTGTTGAAATGTTCGCCCCGACCTCCGACTCTCACATGGTAGCAGCCGATCGCAGAGTGTCAGCTGCCCCTTCAGCCCAGGCTTGTGACCTCTCTAGTGCCTACAGTCTTCAGCAGGCCCAGTTTCAGCCCTTACGTGAATCTCCTGGCACCTTGTAGGCCTTCACGTTGGGCTTTTGCAAAACTTAGAGCAGGGGAGTAGTGAGGCAAAAGGTGACTTTATAAAGAATGGATTTACAAAGAGAGGGGCTACAGGCAAGGACAAAATGAGGCGGCCTATTGAAAGCATTACATGTGAGGCGAACTCAGGGATGGAAAATGAGGAAACCTGGAAGGCAAAGGATGACGGAACACGGTGATGAATTACGTATGGTGGCCCAGGGAAGGTTACTTCTTGTGTGAGACTGTGGGAATTGTAGTACCAGCGCATCAGAAGACTGAGGAGGAGTGAGAAGGTCAGAAAAAGCGGGGAGATAGAATCGCTTTTAGACCTTTTTAATGTGTATGTTGTTGGTTGCAGGCCGTTAGAAGCAGTAGGCTGGAGGGTGGGCAGGAGGCCCTAGTCACAGATAAAGCTCAGGGTGTCCTCCACACGGAAGTGACAGTGAAAATTCAAGAGTCTGTAGTGTTTTCCTGGGGAAAAGTAAAATGAGAGGGGAGCATAGTGGGGGACTGAGCTTTGGGATGGAGCCACAGAGGGCAGAAGGGAGGAGAGCTGGTTGGAGGAGAAGGAAGCAACAGGTGAAAGGGGAATGGGAGGTCCAGGCCGTGTCACACAGGCCTGCAGAAGAATTCCAGGGGAGAGGTGGTAAATGGTGTCAAGGAGAACAAAGACCGAGAGAAAGTGGAACATGGTCACAGTTGAAGTTAGTGGTTGGGTCCCTAAAGCCCAAGACTAGGTTTTGTTGCTTAGTGACGGCTAAAGGCAGACGGGTTTGAATGCATTCTTCTCTATCTTAAATAAATTTTTTTTTAATAAATGTCAAAAGGGCTATTAGAAAAGTAGCTTTCTGTTGAGATCTTTTCATCATAACATTATAACCTCAGTATTGATAACACTTTCGCCATTAGGATCATGTGACCATTTTCCTACCAAGTCCCTCCCTCACAAGTCCAGTACTAGGTGAAATAGCGAAGATTGCTGATGCGCATTTTAGCTCTGCGGGTACTCGTGTGAAGGAAGATAAGCTAAGGAACGTTGTGTGGGCTGAGAAGTTTCACATCATTATTTACAAGGCTGGGACACTCGCAGACTCAGGCTGCTTCCAGGTACCGCGTTACTTGACGTGAATCTCTCTCCACAACTTTTCCTTTTAGGTCTCGGCATGGTCACACCTATCAGTGACCTTCCTGGGGCAGATACAGCCTCATATGTGAAGGGAGAAAAGCTTACCCGCTGTAAGCTTGCCAGCCTGTACAGACTCGTGGACTTGTTTGGATGGGCACAGCTGGCAAATACATACATCTCCGTGAGTTCCTTGGCTTTCGATTCCTTTTCTAAAAAATCCCAGCCAGAAGGCAGCTGTACTCCTCTCACCTTAACTCGTAAGTCCAGCCAGACTTCATTTTCTGCACCTAGCATGCTGGGTTACAGCCAACTCCTGATTTAAACCTTGTCTCCAAGGGAGAGGCTACAGTTAAGCTCGCTTTCTTCTCCACTTTCTGTCTGTGGTGTCCCTTTTGTTCAAACCAGCTGTAGAACCTATCCAAGAAGAAATTCTTCTGGCAGAATTTTCTCTCTCCATATTAATTCTGTTTGAGCATGAGTGTCACTAAAAAGCACTTGGGTTGGGGCAGGAAAAATAGAGGGGGTCAGGGAAGTTTCCTCCCTGGGCTTTATTTTTTAAGTAGATTTTTTCCATTATCTGTTTTCATGTTGTCACACTGGAAAGCCAGACAATATTTGGAGGCTTATGAAACTGGTGGTGGAAGTGGCTCAGGTGCAGTCTTCCTTACACCTCTTCTTCCCTCCCGGCCGCTCCTTAGTTTCCCCCTTCATCTCCACTTCAGCTCCTTCCCAAGAAGAGACTCTGTTCTCTTTCCTTTGCCCCTTTTCCCTTAATTTCCATGTTGTAAATCGAAATTATAGTCATTACCACATTCAGTTAATATTTTCTCATGAATGTAGCTGACCCTAAGCAACCTTAGAACTCCTGGGATAACACTTCAGGTAAGTTCAGTAAATGAGAAACTAATGTCAGAAATTTTTAGCAAGTGCTTGAGTGTTGAGGGAAGAAACCTTTTCAAGGAAAGTTTCCTGTTGCACACCTTTAATTTCTGCTTTCTTGCTTCCTGTCAGCCTCCCCCACCCCCGATCTCTTACAGTTATTCACTGCAAATATATTCCCCGTCGTATTTACACTGCAAAATAAGAACACCTCACAGTAATTCCCTATTTTTTTTTTCTTTCTTTCAGGTGAGAATAAGTAAGGAGCAAGACCACATAATAATAATTCCTAGAGGCCTGTCTTTTTCTGAAGCCACAGCCTCCAATTTGGTATAATTTTCATTCCTATGTTACTTTTTCTGTCCTTCTTTGTGCTTTTCTTACAGCTTTTAGTTTTTAGTACAGGACAGAACAAGAGAAGGTATGGATGGGAAAACATTTGCTAATGAACAGGAAAGAGTTTGGAAGGTTATGTTGATTTTTTTTTAAGAAAAGCTTTAGGGGTCAAGAAAAACAAGGTAGTTGAAGAGACTAATAAATAAGTTGGTCTTATCAGTGAACCTATCCATGCTTTGAAGGGAATCTTTTGAATTTTTTTCCACCCTGTACACTCTGGAATTTTTTTAAAACCCACACACAAAGTCTGTGTGTATTTTATAGATAGATTTCAGCAAAATTCAGTTGGTCTGAGCAGAGGGGCTGACTGTGTAGCATTTTATTTTTCCATGATTATGCTCATAGCCAGTATCATTGGCTTCTAGAATGGCAGGAACTGCATTGGTTCTTGGTGCTGCAGTGTTAGCAAATGGACATTTTCCAGCCAGTTTAGTAAATGCCAGACCTTGTCCAGACCTTTAGTGAAGAGTTTTAAGTTATTTGGCTTTTTAGAAACTACTTCTTATAAATTCTAAGTTTTGTTGCAGACTGCCTGTTTTTTGTAAATAAAGTTTAATGGGAACAAAGCCACACTTTTTTTTTTTTTTTTTTTTTACAGTTCTTTATGGTTCTACATAGAGTGGCAGAGTTGAGTAGTTGCATCAGAGGCCCACAAAGTCTAAAATATTTACTGTTTGTCTTTGACAAAAAAGTTTGCCACCCCCTGGTTTAGCTGGTGGACCACAGGCAGACTTTGATACATGTCTTTGATACATTGATACCAATTAAATATGTCTCTCTGATTTTTTCCAGGTGAAAGTCAATATAATAGGAGAAGTGGTTGATCAGGGAAGTACTAATTTGAAAATTGACCACACAGGCTTCAGTCCCCATGCTGCAATCTATTCCACACGTCCTGATGTTAAGTGTGTGATCCACATCCATACTCTTGCAACAGCAGCTGTAAGTCGCTGAAGACTAAACCCAGCAATGGCTCTGGGAAGTGTATTTAATTTCCATGGTTTTCCTTATGTGATGCTTTACTACCTGCACGCTTTCACACTGCATAATCATTCAGAATTATATTCAAAATATTAATCCTCTGAATACCCAGAAAGCAAAAGTTCCTTTGGACCAAATGCTGACATTGTAGGAAACACCTGGAGAGATAGCATTGGCCTTTTTAACTAATCAGCTAATAATTGGGTACTGAGTTCTTTGGAGCAAAGTTTCTTTCATAATATTTGGCACAACATTTAAATTGACTTGTATCCCCTAAATCCTTTTTTTTTCCCCCTCTGGAAGAAGTGACGAGCTAAAGTGGGAGATGGGCTGGAATGGTGAACACAGTGAATAGGCCAGTGCTTCCTGAGCTGACTAAAGAATCAGGTTCCTAGGAGAGTGTAATTAGTAACTAAATGTGTCCTCTTGACATGGACCCAATCAAATAGGTATCCTCCATGAAGTGTGGGATCCTTCCAATTTCTCAAGAGTCCCTCATCCTGGGAGATATTGCCTATTATGACTACCAAGGGTCACTTGATGAACAGGAGGAGAGAATTCAACTCCAGAAAGTTCTGGGGCCAAGTTGTAAGGTATGTAAGTAGAGTTTCTATCGAAGGAGCTATTTTTGTTGCTGTTGCTGTTGATGAAAACAGTGTGAGCTATGCCAGTTATTTAAAGTGATTGCTTTGGGATTCTATTTTAGGTGCTGGTACTCAGAAATCATGGTGTGGTAGCCCTTGGAGAAACAGTTGAGGAGGCTTTTCATTATATATTTAACGTGCAGATAGCCTGTGAGATTCAGGTAGGAAAAATTATCCTCCCCCCCCCACACACTTTTTTTTATTGCTTTGTAATTTGCTTGTTGAGATGGGTTTTGTATTTACTTATTTTCAAAGTCCTATTGGCTTTTTGTTTTGTTTGTCTTTTAAGAGAAGTTCTGTTTTACTTGAATAAAAAGGGTCAGCTCAGTTATCTCTTGAATTGAAAATAGGGTGGGAAAAAAGTGTCACATATAAATACACACAAATCTGAGTGCCTCATAAACATCATTTTCCCCATAATCCTTCTTTTTAAGATAGTGTAATTGTACACATCTCTGTTTTTACCCTGAAGTGGTGTGGTACTAATTGAGAAACAGAGGCAACTGTCAGTCCTCAAAGATCAGATGTATTATAGCCACTTTTATAAAAAGTGTAAGAGCAGGGCCAGAAGTCTTACTAACTTGTGCAGTTTCTAACAATTGCACGGCCTCAGATTTATTATAATAGGTTGGATAGTTATCAGCCACTTTTTTCTCAGAGAAGCTGAATGTATTTTTAACAGACCTAATTTCCATCTTCAAGAAGATTCTCTTGAAGCAAATGGTAATAATCTTAATTTATTGGAAGGGCCACAAAAAAGGGGAAAAAACTTTTCTGTCAGTTTTAATGTCTTAACCAACCTTTTTTTTTTTGCTTTAGCAGTACCTCCTCTTCTCAAATGAAGCTGTGAAAAGCTTGATTAAAATGAGCTGACTTCTGCCTAAATATCCTTAAATTCACAGTATAGTGTCTATATTCCTTTAAAATTAGAACTTTCAGAAAAAAAAAAAAGGATAACCATGGGAAAGCTGCAAGATAACTTTAAAATTTGGCAAGAGAATTCAGTTTCTTGAAATACGTTAAAAGGAATGGCTCTAAATGTGTTTTCCATCAGGGAGGGTCAGAATCCTGGAAGGTATCTTTTTCAGATAGGTAGAAAAGATACTTCAGCTGCCTTTTCTCACAAGTATATTGCCTTATTTTTGTTGTTAGTAGCCTGAACAAGTGTTAGAGGTATTTGCTGAATTAAAATTATACCTTTTTAAAGGTAAAATATTTATAATCTTTACAGTCTTGTGCCTCTCTATTTTGCCATTGATTACAGGTGTGGGCATTAGCAGGGGCAGGTGGAGTAGACAATCTGCTTGTGCTGGATCCTCAGAAGTACAAAGCTTTCACTTACACTGTGGTAGCATCTGGAGGAGGAGGAGTGAATATGGGTTCCCATCAAAAATGGAAGGTTGGCGAGATTGAGTTTGAAGGGCTGATGAGGACTCTGGATAATTTGGTAGGTGAAAAATTGTACATAAACTTGGTTTTCATGTCTTCAGATTCAAGAGCAAATGCCTCCATCCCCCTTTGGACTATCTGGGGCACTCCTTATGCCTCTGGCATTCCAGTGTAATTTTACCACATTTTTAAGAATCATACGGTGAAACATGCAGATGTCATCTTAAGATTTTACCCTCTTCCACTAAGGGTCAGAGATAGATTGCCTTCAGACCCTGAAACAAAGACTTAAATGAGCACTGAGATTTGGCTTCCACAAAACTGGAAAATAGCTAGGAAAATGTTTCTGGTCAGCAGTTTTGAAATTACCTTTGTCAGGATCAGTTGTGTGAGTGGAAATAGCATTGTCAGCTGGAATCTGTTTTAACCAAATCTTGAAATTTGCTTAATTTCAACTCTAGTGTTATGTGGAAGTTATGTGGGGTTTGAAAGATACTTTCCCCTTTGTTTTTCAACAGAGGAGTCTTTTTGATCATTTATTTAAAGAATTAGAGTCCAGATGCTGTGTTTGGTACATGTTTGATTGCTTCAGATGTGGTTTTTTTTGTCCCTTAGGGGTATAGAACAGGCTATGCTTACAGGCATCCTCTTGTTCGAGAGAAGCCCAGGCACAAGAGTGATGTGGAGATCCCAGCAACTGTGACTGCTTTTTCCTTCGAGGATGACACAGTGCTACTGTCTCCTCTCAAATATATGGCACAGAGGCAGCAGCGGGAAAAAACAAGATGGCTGAACTCCCCAAATACTTACATGAAAGTGAATGTGCCTGAGGAGTCTCGGAATGGTGAAACCAGTCCCAGGACCAAAATCACAGTATGTCACTATTTATATGGTTCGCCTTTACGAAATATTTTGCCTAGTTACTCATGAATTGAAAGTTCTCTGTTAAAAATACTGGGAAAGCAGAATATAATAATAATAACCTGTCATTTATCAGTTATAAACTTTGTAACAAGATATTTTGTTTTATGGACCATAAGTGAATTCTCAATTAATTCTCTTAATACGGAGAGGATGCTATTTTTCTCCCCCATTTTATAGATGTGAAAACTGGGGCACAGAGGGATTAACTAATCATTTGTGAATAGTAAAGTCAGTATTTGAATGCATACAACAATGACTCTGGAGCCCTCTTCTTAATCCACTATTAGCTACTGCTTTGCAGTTTATATTACACCAGTGAATCAGAGCTATAAAAGTTACCAAAACGTAATGGTGCCAGAGTTTCATGAATTACTGCACGTATTTAACCTTAGGCAAGATCTTGTAGAGAGAGAAATGGGTTGTCTTATCTTTTTCAACATTTTGCTTCAGATTTGGTTTAGTTTTAGAGTGCTTATCACCAAATATCCTCTAAATACTCAAAATTGTTCATCCTGTCATATCAATCAGTACCATTCAATATGGAAGTGCCTAGACATCAAAGCGTTTCTCCCTAGTCTGTAAGATTTCTTATCTCCTGGGGCACCTGGGTGGCTCAGTCGGTTAAGCGGCTGCCTTCAGCTCAGGTCATGATCCCAGGGTCCTGACCCTGCTTGTGCTCTCTCTCACTCTCTCGAATAAATAAATCTTAAAAAAAAAAAAAGATTTCTTTTTTTTTCTAAATTCTTTTTTTTAAGATTTTATTTTATTTATTTGACAGAGAGAAAGACAGCGAGAGAGGGAATACAAGCAGGGGGAGTGGGAGAGGGAGAAGCGGGCTTCCCGCGGAGCAGGGAGCCCGATGCGGGGCTTGATCCCAGGACCCTGGGATCATGACCTGAGCCGAAGGCAGACGCTTAACAACTGAGCCACCCAGGTGCCCCCCAAAAAAGATTTCTTATCTCCTAGGAAAAGAACATAATTAAACTCCTTAGTTTCCCAGAATTAATTTTATTGACAGACTGATGGCCAACCATTACTAATCTTGATGAATATTAGCCTTCTTTTAGGGATATAATATGGGGTGAAGAAGAAGAATTCTATAAGACTCCTATCATTCTGTTATATTATGGGTCACTACCAGATTACTCTCTTTGTAAAATGCTGGTCAGGGGGTCCTTGAGTCCTTTTCGGTGACTTAGCCATCATCAGTTGAAGAAACTTCAATGCAGACGCCATCTCTGAATGTGAGTTAATACGAGATCAAGCTCTGTATCTGTGCTTGGAATGTTTTGAGCATCATATTTGAAAATGCCAAAAGGGGAAAATTTAAGTAGCCATATAAATGAGTATTCATGTAAATAGTAATCACATTTTTTTAAGTGAGTGCTGATCGTGAGCCTTTTTCTAACTAGTATGAGATATACAGTAATTGACCACTAAATACTGCTTAGTGAAATTCTTTAAAATATTGGCAGTGTATGCTTCCTCTCCTTGGGTCAATAAACAGTTACCAAGAACCTACCCTTGTTCCTTAACACAAAGCTTCATTCTATAAAATTTTTTATTTTTTAGTGGATGAGAGCAGAGGATTCTTCTAAAGTTAGTAGTGGAACACCTATCAAAATTGAAGATCCAAATCAGTTTGTTCCTTTAAACACAAACCCGAATGAGGTACTGGAAAAGAGAAATAAGGTAAGATGTGGTCTTCTGTGGCCAGGAGAGGCATTTTTTATACTGTTTTATGTTCAAATAACTAGTGATTAAATCTGATTAATACCTAGCTTGGGGGTTTGAATAAAGAAGATTTTGAAACTCAGTGTAATTGTGGCTTGTATTGAATACGTCCAGCTCTGTGCTAGTCAGCGGTAAGCGGGCTACACGGGGAGAAGCACTAAACATATTGCTGCTGGGTTAGTGAGAGTGAGCCCCGGCGCTAGTGGAAAATGTAATTCTCTAACCACATAAGGCAATAGAAATCACACATCAGGAAGAGTGGAGGAGATGAATGTGCGTTGTTGGGATGGATGGAGACAGGAACAAAAAAGGCTCTGGGTGGTCAAATAGCAAGCCTGTGGGAAAAGAGAGAGTAAAAGTCATCTACATAGTTGTCCCCAAGAACTTCTTATTGTATTTCAATTCAGATTCGAGAACAAAACCGATATGACTTGAAAACAGCAGGACCACAATCTCAGTTGCTTGCTGGAATTGTTGTGGATAAACCTCCTTCTGTAAGTCCATGAAGCAATATGATCTTTGATTTATATCTACCACATTAATTTCTTTGTTTTTTATATATGAATATTTATTTTTACTAAAGTTAATATAAGCACAAGTTGAAAAGTCAAGTAACTGCCAGACTTAAAATATCACCTTCAACTTCCAATTTCCAGGGGCAAGGACTTTGTTCTAGCATTTACCTTCACGTTTCTAAAGAGTTCTTGGCCTGTTAATTTTAGATCTCAGTTGATTTCATCGAATCTCTGTCATCAACTGTAAGAAGTACCGTTGTTTTGTATATCACTAAAAGAGAAAAAACTCTCACAATTATAATTGTAGGAAGCTATCAATCATTAGATGAATCCCGATTTCAGAGATGAGAAAATGTGGGGGAAAGATTATATTAGTTTCCTGGTTAAATCAGCTTTCAATGTTATTATTCACAGTATTCAGTGTTTACTGCTGAGCCAGGTAATATCCCATGATTACAAATCCTTTCTTATACTGGTCTCTGACCCCTGGAGTTAATAAGTGCCTCCTTTTTTCGTTGGCTTAGTATTTTAGGTACATTGGCTTAGTTCTTCCCAAACTTTTCAAAGGAATTTTAAAGCCCTTATTATTATTTTCCAAAGGGTCGAAGGTAACAGGTAATCTCCCGTTACTCTGTCTTTGAAGGTAACAGGTAACCTCCCGTTACTCTGTCTTTTGGCCCAGATCTGGACTGGTTGCTCTTTAGGCCAGCTGCACAGTCTCATCCTGAGGATTCCTCTGATTCTTGACTGTGTAGTATCCCCTCTTTCCTGCATCGTGTCTTCCAGTTTCTTGATTTATTCCTTTATCAATGAGCATATCCTCTTCCTAGCTTTCTGAAAAGGGATACACAGAAGGTAACAGCTTGAAATCCTGTGTCCTACCCTCAGATGTTCATATAATAGACACAGAATTCTAGTTTAGAATAATTTACCTCAAAAATATGGAAAGCATCACTCTGTTGTCCCCTAACTCCATGTTACTGTTGAGAAGTAGGAGAGGAGCACTGTGATTCATGTGACTTTGTGTAGGGTCCTTTTTTATTCTTTTAGATCTCTTCTACATCCCTGCTGTTCTGAAGTTTTACGATGATGTGCTCTGTAGTAGATTTCTTTTAGTCTTTGTTCTTAGCATTCAGTAACCCTTTTCAATCTGCAAAGTCCTATCCTTCAGCTCTGGGAATTTTTAAAATGTATTTGTTCAATAGTTTTTTCCTCCAATCTCTTTTTCTGTCAAGATTTGCTGTTAGTTGAACCTCTTCGATTTTTCTTTCCCATTTTCCATCCCTTTGTCTTTTTTTCCTGTTTTCTGGGAGATTTGCTTGACTTTATTTTCTTATCCTTCTGTTTAATTTTCTGTTTTGATGTATTTTTGAAAAATTTTCAAGACTGCTTATTCCCTGAATGTTTCTTTTTTAAATAACACCTAGGCTTGAGCGCCTGGGTGGCTCAGTTGGTTAAGCGACTGCCTTTGGCTCAGGTCATGATCCCGGGGTCCTGGGATCGAGCCCCACATCAGGCTCCCTGCTCCGCGGGAAGCCTGCTTCTCCCTCCTTTATTTTCCTTGTTTCTTCTGAGTTCCCTTTTTTTTTTTCCCCCTGGTTTCTCCCTTCCATGTTGGAAGCGTTCCTCAGGTGTCTAGTAATACATGGCAGTCTGTTTATATTTAAGAACAGGGCACTGAAAAGCCAGTCAGATGCTCTGGGTGTGTGCAGAGCTTGGGAACTGGTGAGCTTCACTCTAAGGTCACTGGTTGTTTCTCTGGAGAATCCCCAAATGTTAATATCTGTAGTTCTTTTATCTGAGGCCATTTATCTGGAGAATTCTTCAGTTTCCTACAATTTTCCCACCATCATTCTGGGAGCCCTCAGAACCCCTAACCCAGTTCTGAAGAATAACCTCTGATCTCTCAATGTTTTTCTCTGCAAGACCATGCAATTTGAAGATGACGATCAGGCCCCACCAGCTCCTCCCAACCCCTTCAGTCATCTCACAGAAAGAGAGCTTGAAGAGTATAAGAAGACAATTGAACGTAAACAGCAGGGCCTGGAAGGTTAGTTCATTTTCAGATTAAGCCTTATAACCATACTACTAACAGCAGAACACCTTGAGTTGGATGGAAGGCAGTCAGTGTTTTGTTTTTTTTAAATGTTCCTTCTGTAATTGATTGTGCTATGTTATCTCTCCCAGACCTTACTGAGTGTGGGTGGAGCTAAAATGCAAAGAGCCACCATAGTCCATGTATGTTTGCATGTAGAAAAAACAGTTTTCTTCCGAAAGCAATCTGATGGCCAGCAGAAAGTCTTTCATAGTAATGTGAAATCCACAGATAAGAATTATCAACTCAAGTAAATACAGATACAGTAATAGATTTAAACATTACAGCATATATTGTACGTCTTTTAAGGCTTTGTAAAATCTCTCTTGTTTTTGGGTGTTGCAAGGTGCCAGTATTATAATTCCAAAAGCAAACTGCCAAAGTTTTGAGGTGACTTTCTTTAAGCACATGGTCACTCTCATGAGGTTGAGTTTTTCTGACTTCAGAACCCTAAGTAAGGATTATATTTAAAAGTTGTTCATGAAACCCCAGCTAATTAAATGCTAGCTCCCTTTTTCTCAAAAATAAGAAATTCTTTATAGCAGGGGTTCTCAATCTTGGGTCTTTAGATAAGCTCCAGACAGTCCATGAGCCATCTGAAAAATATATGCTTAATTTTATATGATATACATTTGGGGAAAGAGGGCACGCAGGGTAAGGGACAAGAAGTCTGTGACCCCAAAAAAGGGTAAAAGCCTCTGCTTTAGAGCATCTACAACATATAGTTGAAATTTTTACCCAAAGCAGAACCAATAGATAAAGAATTTTTGTCCATGTTAGGTATCGTGTAGAAAGAATTGACAGCTGGATCACCCAGAGAATGATTTTTATCAGTATGTTAGTTGGTGCCTTTGTCACAAGAGGGAGTCATCCTGACTCATTAATGTGATTATGCTAAATGTTCTAAGTGGTATTAGTGAATTTATTTATTCTAACCTAAGGTTGGAAACTTTGTTTCTCTATTTTGTAAAATGGTCCCTCTTTAATCTCTCATTTTTTGAAAGCCTAAAGATGCCAGGTAATAAATACTGCACTCTAGAACCGTCACCTTTTATATATATATTTTTATAAATAGTTTCTTCCACATTCATTATGGCCTTCTGAATTAGCTCACTAATATTGCTCTGACAGGAATCACTAATAGGATATTGTTCAAAAATTCAGTGAGGCATTCTGCCTCATGAATGTAGCATCATTGGTGAGACTTCATCATTCTTTTCACCTGGCTGCTCAATATATTTTGGTTTTCTAACACTCTAGCAAAAGCTAAATGCATACATATTATTTGCCTGGTCTGTGAGTAGCCATGCTTCCTTATAGTAAGCATGTATGTAAACTTATTATTAGCAGCCAGAAATGTTAACACATTAACCTCCTCTTAATGCGTAATTATTGATATATGAGATAGCTGTTAGCATGCTCAGCTCATTGCTGAAGTTTATCATATGTCTGCAGGTGTTCCAAGTACGCACTAACCTCCGTGAGATCTTACGCTTCTTTGTTTTGCATGGCTTTTAACTAAACTCTCATCCAACAGATGCTGAGCAGGAATTACTCTCAGATGACGCTTCATCTGTTTCACAAATTCAGTCTCAAACTCAGTCGCCGCAAAATATCCCTGAAAAATTAGAAGGTATTCACTGTAACTTCCCATAGCATTCACTGAGTTAGTCTTAAGAGTTTGTCCTCTGTCGTTTGTTTTCATGTAAAGAAATTGAATGCCTGATTGCAATAAGTTTGCCATGGATTTTACTTAAAGCTCCCATAATTTTATATCTCTTTTTTTATTAAATGGTGTGCTACTTTTGTTCATAGTTTATATTGATTTACCTTAATCGGGATTTTGGCAACCAGTAGTTCTTAAGAATTTGTGAAATTAAAAGTGGTTTGTCCCACATCTTCCAATCAGAAGCATGAAATCTTTTTCAGTTTTGATTGCCAAATGACCCCAAAATTAAAGAAAAATACATGTTGTCTTCCTCATTTATACTGACTTGATTTACAATGAAACTCAAATCATCAAACCAGACTTATCTATCCTTCATCCTTTGGTCTAAAAACTTTGTCCCCTTCCCCTTTATACCATGTGAGAAAATCAGCTTCATGCTAATAGATCCATAGTCTATTAAGATAATGATTTATCTTTATTGAAATTAAAGTAATGCCTTAGTACATTGCTGAAATGTTTCAGTTTTGTAGAATAAAGCAAAGATTTTAACTATATAAAATAACCAAAAAAAAAAAAAACCCTCCCCTTTTGTAGAAAACCATGAGCTATTTTCCAAGAGCTTCATCTCCATGGAAGAGCCTGTCATGGTAGTGAATGGCAAGGATGATATGCATGATGTTGAAGATGAGCTTGCTAAGCGAGTGAGTAGGTTAACTACAAGCACGACCATAGAGAACATCGAGATTACCATTAAGTCTCCAGAAAAAATTGAAGAAGTCCTGTCACCTGAAGGCTCACCTTCAAAATCACCATCCAAGAAAAAGAAGAAATTCCGTACTCCTTCTTTTCTGAAAAAGAACAAAAAAAAGGAGAAAGTTGAAGCCTAACTAAAGTCTTTTTATAATTATTATTATTACAATGTGACATTGCACATTTAAATACCACATTTAAGTTGATCATTAATATGCAGTGGTAGATAAGATTGGGGGTATGTAGCAAACCGGACTTTAAGAACTGGAAAGAGATTTTACTAAAAGAAAAACATTATGAAAAAAAATCTCAAATTCATCTCTCATTTTATATGTCCAAAAAAGGTTTTTGAATTTTTAAATACTTGCTAGTTTTAGTTAGCTCTGCCCTCATGAAGTATTACTATAATTCACCACAAACATATCTGTCTGAATTACTTCAGGCCTTCTGCATAATATCTGTTGGAAACAAATTACCAGTGAACAAGCGAGAGAATTTTTATTTCTCAACACCTGCTTCACTGGGTAATCAGATTATAATTTTTTACCATGATTATTGACTGTACCTTTTGGGTTCCCATTGTTTCAGTGGGCATTAACAGAATGCTTTAAAAGCTTCTAAGAATCTATGGCATTAGTATACACTGGCACATAATTTTTTTTAAAAAAAGTTTAGGAAAAGATTCATTTGGAATTTTATTCATAGTATAAAATTTCCTCACCTGAAGTAACTTTCTTTGCCAAAAAAAATCATTTTAGTAAACTATAATTTTTGAAAACTTCCTTTTTTATTAGTTTAGAAAGCCCCTTATTTTTCAACAAAGGGGATTTTGTACATGTAACATGGGTTATTTAGTTTAACTCTGGTAAAAACGATTTTTGTATGTTGAGATGTTTGTATACCATTCAATTTAAGCATCATAAGCATATTAGCCAATCATATAACCATAGAGCATATTTGAGGCTGCTTGGTACTAAGTATACTTAAATATAATTCAAGAATCCAGGGACTTGGTATCAAAAGGGGGATTAGAGCATTTCAAGGTATGACTAGATTCATATTTGAACCTTATCATGTATTTTTCTCTTAGTATTGCTAACAAATGAAGAAGCTCTCATACGGTAACCAAATGAGAAGGAAAAGAGAAAGTGAAAAATGAAGGGAACAAAAGTGGTGTCATGCAAAGAATTCTAGTTTGATAAAGACTCATAGTCACGATAGGATTTGAAGCGTAGTTTATTTGAAACATGTCCCAAATTGCTAAAATTTTGCTTTGCCAAAATCATATTTCTTCGTTGATATTTGAGTTTTAAAAGGGTCAATTCCTTTTAATTTCTGTATCTTTAGAAGGCAGTACTAGAAGAAATCAGTGGGTCTGATCCCCCAGTGAGAAAACCTACCACTTCTTGATTTTTACAAAATTTTCTTATCTTGTTTCAGTTAACTTTCTTTCTAATGTAAATACAAATTTAAACCTAGACTTAATATAGTTTTTTGCCCCCTTCACCCAAGTGATGTCACAAATCAATGTAAAATCAATGATCCAAAATGGTCAGTGGGTAAAAATAATCCAAAGTGTTTCTGGAGGATGAGTTGGCATGTAAAAAAAATCACATTGATTACAGTGTGTTCTGGGGCTGGTTCTGTTTGACTGTATGTGTATGATGATGCAAAGTTGAAACAGAGCCTGGAAATTTCATTCTAGATCTCACTAACTACTGGAATCAGTGTGTTAATCTCTTAGTGGAAACTTTCAGTTGCTTAATTCTGTATTTGAGGACTTTTTTTATGTTCTACATCATTTATGTTGTATTACAACGTATGTAGAAACAGTAACCTGTGAACTGTGCTTTTCCATAACTTTTTAAATATATATATATATCTTAAATGAATGCAGTGTGCATAAATATTTTTTAAACGCAACAGTGAACTATTTGCACCTTCTGCTAATGCCTCTCTTTACTTGCTTTGGCATAAAGAATGAGCCAATGAACCTCTGTGTCCTGTGGAAAATGTATAAATGTTATCTGATATTGCTCTTAGATGTAATGCTAATTAATGTTAAATCACAAATAAACAGTATTTTAAATAGATGGATTTGGTATCACGAACTTTCAATTCAGGGGTGGTTGCTTAGCCTGAATTACTTTGTGGAATTTTGATTTTTTTTTTTTTTTTTTAACCGCAGTGAGATTTTGAGTAGGACTGTTGCTTCTGAATAAGTGATGTCCTGGTATATTTATTTTCAAATTAGTTGAAAATTCACTATATAAAAACCCTTCTTGTTTCAGCTCATATTAGAAGAAATGTTCCCCAAGTGACCTATTTTTTCTCTTGACAGTGTATGGTGACCTTAACTATATCTCTGGGATCTCAAGATCCTGGAAGGACTTAGGACTTTGATTCTCAGTCTCAGTTCTACTGTCCAGATCTATGGATGTAGAATAGAAAATGTTGCAGAATATGTGCTGAGTTTATTATATACCTTACCCTTGTCTGTGACTTTTATTTATGTAACAATGTGACAATAAAAAGAATAGAAAATAGGTTACAATTCCAGCACATTAACATTGACAATAAATCTATTCCCTTCCAACTCTTGATGATTTATAGGTAGATCTCATATATATTGCTTATCGTGGTGTGAATGTAATTTTATTCTGGGTTTTTTCTCCTTAGCATAATTCATCCTAGAAGATTTTCAAACCCAGTCCTTCATAGGAATGACTTCTTGTGATTCTTTTTTCCACTTTGTCCTAAAAATAGAGTGCAAGAGGGGAAATCATGTTAATTGAGGGTTCTGGTTCATTGAAGTTTTTACTATAATTACCCATTATAAAAATGAAGGGTTTTGGGCGGAGAAGAATAGATTCATAGTCTTGGGCATATTTAATTATTACCTTGGCTTGTAAATAACCCTGTGGTGAAAAATTGCTGCTTTAGAAAGATACTCATTTCAAAATTCCCTTCCATAAAGCAACAAAGACCATTAACTTCAGTTGCATTTGAGAGTCATTGTGGCAAGAAGGTGTGCTGCCTGCCTGCCTGTTCCCTCTAGTGTTCAGTGTTTTCATTGAGCGGTGAAGAGAGCGAGCCGAATGAATCCAGTTGTAACAGCACTGGCTTCTCTTAACACTAGCTTTTAGGGTTTTTTGTTTTGTTTTGTTTTACATAGGCAAAAAACACATAAAGGCAAGCTGGTTATTTTTTAGACTCAAGGGTGTTACATATACACATCCAAATTGCCATCTTGACCAAACTGATTTTTAAAAGAACAATCTTTTTGGCCACTAGAGGGTGTAATAGACCTAACAATCCACTATGTGGATTAAGTTCTTGCCCTTAACTTCCCCGTTAGTCGGTAGGCACCATGTTTGTTGTGAAATACCCAGAACTCAGAAGACATTTCCTTTGTTGCTTATCATTCTCTTCGCTAGATTGTTCTCAACTTTGTTGTCTTAACAAGTCCCATTTCACTAATACAGACACCACCAAGCAAGGACTCTAATGCCTATGGTGGAAAACACATTGAAACAATATTTGAAGTGAGGTCTCAGGAAGAAACCATGGTAGAAAATGACTCCTTGTGCCTCTGAGTGGCAATATAATGCTTTCTTCAAAAATTGGCATGTTTTGACTGGGGAGATTAATTGATAATCTCTTGTTTCTTAATGCCTTCTGTTACCAAAAATTATGCCAAGTGCTTTTCATGTATTACCTCATTTGGCCTTCCCAACATCCCAACAAAATAGATACTATCCCCATTTTGTGAATAATGAGACTAAGGCTTACAGAAAATGAAAAGGGAGTACTAGCATTTCACCCATCAAAAGTCAGATATTTAAAATTACTAGTGACACCTGTGGGCCAGACCCAGTGTGGCTCCAGTGTATGTTTTTTGAGGTTTTTTTTTCAGGCAGTTTCCTTAGTTTGGATTAAGTCCAACCATGCTGAATTCACGTTTTGATATAAGATGGGATATAGGCTTAGAATAAAACATTAACTTTTGATTTGGAAGACTTTTCTTTTTCTCAACAACTCACCCAAGAATGAAGAAGTCGATGAATGCCTGCAAAGTAGGAGTAACCTGTGGTGATAACTATCCTTTACTATAAGGAGCACCCCTTGAATCTTTACCATGACGCCTGGAAGACAAGGTATCTCTATACCTGTGCTTAAGATGCAAAAAAGACTTGGGTAAAAGCCCTTGATCTTTTCCTTGTGTTTCCTTTTTCATTTTTCGTGTTGGGGACAAAGAGAAACATTCCAAGGGAAGTGTTATTTTAAAAACCTGAAAAGACTGTTTGGAAGTAGTTTTACTTTTTTTCTTAAACCTTGACCTTTTATTTTTTTAATTTTATTTATTTTTTAAGTAAGCTGTAGGCCCAGTGTGGGGCTTGAACTCCCAACCCTGAGATCGAGAGCCTCATGCTCTACCCACTGAGCCAGCCAGGCACCCTGAGCTATATAAGTAGTTTCAAAGATCAGAAGTATACTTTTATTTACTTACAACTTTATTTAAATAAATATACTTGGAGATGATCTTTCTTGGAGAAAAATCTAGCATACTTGCTGGAGATCAGAACAAGGATAAGCCTTTTGGGGAACTTTTGATAGAAAAAATAACTTTCATTTCTAAAAGATGACCATTAGAGGGCAATCCTGGGTCTAAATTTAGTTTTAATTAATCATGAGAACTTTCATTCAAAATATTTTTGAGCTTCCATTTAGGACTTTATTCTGATTATGCATTGCTAGATGTACTTTAAGGTTGAGGAAAGTTTAAAGATACCAAATTACTTAATTTATTCCTTCAGCTTCGTTTTCTCGTTCTGACTTAAGAAGGATCAGTCCTTCAGAGAAACTGTGCTTGCCTAACATCATGCAGCTTGTAGGCAGCGAAGCCAGGAGTTAAGCAAAGGGCTTCAGGTCTGCATCTCCTGCTTTTCTACTGTGCCATAGTCTCCCCTGGAAGCTCATCAGGTCGTAACCTAGGAATAAATACAGTTTTCTAAAGTTCTCAGCAAATTCATATGTTGTTACAGAAATCGTTAAGAGAAATCTATTGCAGGACTGAGCCTGTATATTATGTAAACAATAATTGTTTTTCCTAAAGTGTCAAGTCTGCAGAGAGTTTTGTGTATTCTCTCAAATTAATCAAGGTGCTGCAACCTGTAATATTTTAAATGTCATTTATACCTTAAATGATAAACTGGTACCTTTTGATATTCCTTCCATAGCAAAAAAGTTACATGTTTTATCTAGCAGAAAGATAGATGGGTATATATGCAGTCTGTAATTTTTCTAAGGCCTGTATAATTTCTGGTTGGGTAAGTCTTGATACTGAAGCAATGGTGAATGTTACTGATTAAGCTACCTTTTGTTTTATTCCTACACAAAGTACTTTAGGTTTTGTCATTCTCCAGGGCCAGTTTTGACCTTGCTTACAATAGTAAAAAAAAAAAAAATTGCCTTATTTTCAGTCCCAGGTAATTTCCCATCACTAGACAAAATACTAGTTCCTTGCTAAATTCCATACCTTAAAATCAATAACATTGATTTTATTAATCCAATTTTGTAAAAAGCAAAAGAGGAACCAGAGTAGTATTACTAATCTAATTTGGATGTGCACTGATAAATATTAAGTTTCTAAGAAATTATTCCAAAACTTTTTAGCTGTGCTTTTAAGATGACAAAATACATAGAACAAAATCTTGTCTATAATCTTGTGTCTTGTAGACAAGACTTTGTCCTCATTGTTTGTCTACTTGTAGTAGGCTGCCCCTCAAAAAGCCACTAAATGTATGAGCCCTATGGAAAGACCAATCTGGAGTATTACTTAATTGGACTTCTTAGACCAGTGTCCTCTCAGGCTGATATTTAGACTTGAGATTTTTGAAGAAAAACTTGGATGTCCCACAGCAGTAATATTTTAACAGATGGGTTGGAAATGAGGAAAGTGGTATGATCATAAAATGCAGGAGTTAAGAGGTAGACAGTTTTGTGAATTTCCCACTGGTCCTCTTTTCTGGGTTTAAAAACAGATGTTGGTAGTGACTGTCCCAGCCCGGACCTAGAGCTGCAGCGCTGCTAGACCCTCTTCAATGATATGCCAGTCTAGTGTCTGTCCTTAATGTTAGAATATTTTCTAATTGGTTTTTCCAAAAGCAATAGCTTCTGAAGATTCTCACTGAGCAGGAGCTGTGGAGGAAGTCGTTGTTGCGTTCTAGAACTCACCCTTTCCTGTTGAGTAATGCTCTAGGGGCTGGATTTCAGTTGTGGCTGGCTTGGTAGACTTTGACTCCAGAATAGGTGACCCACTCAGTTTTAGGGGAAGTAGGGAGGTATGGCCAACTGGTTGGCAGGCAGAGGCATGCTCCTCAGGGGTGTTTACTGGACTCACAAGTTAAGGTTATAGATTACTTCCTACCTGATTTCTATTTTGGAAATGTCGGCTTCAATTATTTCAACTTAAAGGTAAACTGAGGCTATTCAGACAACCAAAAATGTTTTCCAAGTATTAGCTACCCGTCCACGGGGGTGGGGTTAGGCTCCCACTGCACCTGATGTTTGGGTATGTTAAGCCTTTTAAAATATGTTGTGTGGTAACTGAAGACTTCATTTTTAAAATATCTTTTAAATAGTTTTCTGTCTTCAAACCATGTATGTGAAATGATTTTGTATAAGTATGGTCTCATGTCTCCATTTTGACCTTTAGGTTAATATTGAGCAAGAGTACATGCACATATCCTTGCTAAAGTCGAGCTGAGCATGGCTCAGTTAACTGCAGAAGAACAGGGCAGACTGGGTGGGGCAAGCTCTGGAATTCTACCCACTCACTGAGCAAAGTCAGGCGTGGGGAGAGCAGCTCGGGCTGAAGCAGCTCGTAGGAAGTCCAGCCCAGCAGGTGAAACATGGAATCTGGAGGACATGGCAATCAACCAGAAGCACAATCTGGTAAAGTGGTCTCCGTCAGGGAAGTGTACGTCCCAGTCAGGTGTCCGGAGCAGGAAAGCAGGACCGCAAGTCTCCTAGCCTGTGTAGGAGCCCCAGCTCAGGCTTCAAGGGCAGCGCTTCCTCGGCTTCCTGTGGGGCAATGGCAAGATCAAGGCAGGACCTCAGGCTTAAGGGGCAGGAGATAGTTCCTCAGGACAGGAACCCAGATGTAAGGAGGATGACAGATGGGGATCCTGTTACCAGACTTGAGGTACATGATACCACTCAGAATTCCAGAAGCAAGGCAGTGCTGGAGCCAAGACACAAGGTCGTGACTGGCCTAGAGATAGGCGTGGCTTAATGTTGAGTGAGTCGCCAGAGCCGCCTGAGTTCCTCGTGCCTCATCAGGGCTAGTACAGGAGGCCACAGCTAGGTGAGGGGGTCCAGGGGCCCCAGCCGTGGAGGGGAGAGGAGTGCTGCGGGGCCAGGAAGGGGCCTGACCTGACTTTCACAGTGGAGGCAGCCATGTGAGAGTCCTGCAGGGCAGCAGGACTGGGCTATTGCTGTTCACACCAGAACCTACCGGGGTGGACGAGCACTGAATAATGAACAGGGGCCAAGTGCTACCAGCACACTGGCTGTGAAGACGGCCAGATGTTCCTTGTGAGCTCATTTGCCCTATCTGAAAGTACAGTTTCACCACAGGGAAATTAGCTCCAGTGATGACTCTGGCCCCCTTCCTGGGCGTCACTAGAAGACGCTCCTCACGAGTACTGACTGGGTTGAAGAGAATGAGTGGTCTGTGTTTCTTCCTCCAACTGGAATAAATGAGGCTGTAAGTTCAGACGAGCAAAACAGCTTTGATTCTACAAGGTACATCCTCCATAACCCCCTGGTTGTGGTAATTACCTTTTGCCACTGAGTCAGAAGGCCTCTCTGATTCATCTTGCCACACTTGCCCAAATAATGACCTCTCCATTCACTCCTCCAGCCTGCCACTGGAGAGAGAATGGCTTCCCTGGGCCCCACTTGCAGAAGCTCAGATCTGTCATCAGCATCTGCTTGAATCACTCAGTCCCCTGAGCCAGCAGTTGTCCATAGAGCACTCCCTGGCAAGCAGACCCTCATTACACCCCTCTCCCTAACCTACACACCTGGCCAGAGGGCTTCCTAGCTCTCCAGGCATCCTCTACCACCTGGCCCCACCGATGTTTCTCTCATCAAAATGATTTTTCTTCCTTTACCAAACTCCAGTGGCACTTTAGGATCATACCTCTCTCGGCCTGTCTTAAATTAACATTATTGATTATGTATCTATCTCCCCTAAAAGGTTGTGAGCTCTGGGAGCACAGACACTGTACCTTGTTCATCCTTTTGTCCCCCATTATGCTTGGCCAAAAATAGAATCTGCATTTTTGTTGCTCATGGTAGACAATACTGTTCATGTTGATGATATGGTGAATAATATGTACATAGCAAAAAGATGTTCTCCTATATCTTAATAGTGAAAGTCAGGAAGTGGCTTGGAATACAAATCCTAGTTGAAGTTCCTAGTCTGATCTGTAAGGCAAATGACTGCTACAGTTTAGGCATTGGGTAGGCATTGTATTGCATGTTTAAATTACATTATCTCATTTAATCCCCAATCCTGCACTGTAGGGCTAACTCCACTGAGGGGAAACCAAGGTTTAGAAAGAAGCCAAGTAACTTATCCTACATTCGCACCTGTTAAGTGGTGGATCTGGGATTCAAACTCCAAGTCTGTTTCTTATTGTCATGCCAGGGTATTCACCAAAAGCAGCCTGCTTATCAGCTGGTAGGAACATCAAGTGTTAGAACTTAAGGCAGTGTCGGAGAAGCTTTCCCCAGCCTGTCTCATGGTAAAGTGGCTTCTAGGTGAGGCAGAGTTTTACCCCAGGGCAAACTGCCTGGGTAGCCGCGCTGGCGTTCACTAATCCAGTGTGGGGAGGGGCTTCCTGTGCAAGGATACGGTGAGGTTCTGGTTAGGAACCCAAGGACGAATTGGATCTACAGAGAGTATTTGTCTAGCCTTAGCAAACCCTACGTTGATATAGCGACTACATCCTGATCGCCAGTGTGGTTTTTCAATTCTTGTATCGCCCATTGGATCTTAAGCAATTATTTATTTAACTGAAGGCCGCTGTCATTGATAGACGTCATTGGCACATTATAACTCTATGGGTTAAATGTAATAGTAGAATTTACTGAACACCCAAGTGCCTTAAATGGATTCATTAAGTTAATACTACAAACCTCTGAGGTAGAAGGTAGTATCCCATTTTACAGATAAGAAACTAAAGTTTAAAGCAGTTGCCCAAGGTCACATAATTAGTAAGTGGCAAAACTGGGGTTCCAAACCTGCATAATCAGACTTAAGAGCTTATACTTCTACTGTCTTTATTTCCAAAAGATAACTGCTGTCTTATCTTCTTAATTTACATGAATCTCTAGAGACAGCAGATCAATTAAGTACATTGTACTGGGTTCACGTTTTCTTTCTTATTTGTCATATGACATACTACATATCTTATTAAACAACTATACCAACAATACCCTAAAATTTCCACCTCTGACATTGTTGTAGCATTTTTTTCTTTGTCCAACAATAAAGCATTATAGTTTAAAATTAAGAGTTTATGCCCTGGAGTCCTAGAGACCTGACTTTGATTCCTAGCTCTTCACTTTTTAATAAAATGGGTATAATTGCACTAACCTCTTTGGGTGGTTATAAAAATTAAGCAAGATTATAATGTACACAAAACTTAACCCAGTATCAGTAAGCCCTGAATTAATGTTGGTATCGTTATAGTGTTATCATTTGCTTGGTCTCCTTTATCTGCTGGAAGAAAATGCATATTAGGGAAAAGATAAAGGAGTAAACTACATCTGGTTTGCCCTTTCCACTGTTATCCACTTGAATGTTGTCATTCCTGGGGCACCTGGTGGCTCAGTTGGTTAAGCATCTGCCTTTGGCTCAGATCGCGATCCCGGTGTCCTGGGATCGAACCCCAGCAGGGAGCCTGCTCCTCCCTTTCCCTTTGCAGCTCCCCCTGCTCATGCTCTCTCTCTCAAATAAAATCTTAAAACAAAACAAAACAAAAAAAAAAAACTTGTCATTCCTGTTCTTTCCAGAATTCTTTGTACAACTGTGACCAGATATCTAGTCTTTGAAAAAGAAGTACAGGATGAGAAGGGATGAGTAGATAACCCTATGTAACTTGCCCTTTTCCAGTAAGAAATCTCGCTGGAAGGTGTGGTTTGTGCCCTGGAAGGTGATGGAGAGGAAACTGTCATGTCAGTTCCTCCCAGGCAAGGATGCTCCAGAGCAGCAACTTCCTTCGAGATCAGTGGGGATGCCTCAACCTAGGGCAGCTTCCTGGCGAATCCCATAGGACTCGGCCAATCACTGTAATTCTAAGTTGCGTTCAGGGCAACAGCTGACTTTGGGGCTCTGGTTGACAAGGCTGACCTCTCCTAGCTCTCTTTGCCCCTTGAGAGCTGAGTGCCATCACACGGGGAGTTGGCCATCTGCAGGCTCTGTGGCCCCAGCTGTCTCATGTTGGCAATCCGAGAAGGTCCTTTACGAACATGCTTCAGTGATGCCTCACAGTCTTGGTTGCTCCTCTTGCAGATGCTCTAGTGACGGAGGCTGGTCGGAGCTGTTCTCACAGCAGCCTGGAGAAGACCCACAAAAGGCAGGTTCACCTCAGTCCTGCGCTGGGCAGAGCATTACTGAGAAAATAAATATGCCCCTTAAGAAAAACCTGAATATACTTATAGTATAATGGTAGTGATAAGGGAGAGGGAATGGGAGTATGTAAAAGTAAATGGGGAGGAAAACCCCAGAATATGAAATTCATTCCACGGTTTAAAAAAAGTACACATATTACACATCTCATTTTCATAGGGGAAAGACAGGAAAGAATACACCCAAACAGTAGGTATTGAACAGCAATGACTTCTTGGTGGTGGGATTACAAGTGCTTTTTATTTTTTCGACTTCTTTACATTTCCCAAGTATGAATAATAAAATATCAAAGGCTCAGAAAATAAAAAATTAGGATAATTAAGGGAAATGTTATCTTTAAGTCCTGTATCAATATTGAATAATAAAAGGCACAGGACAGAACCACACCCATAGTATGCTACGGTTTGTGTAATAAAGGGAGCAAACAATATATATTATTTGTGTGTATATAAAATATCTCTGAGAAATTAAACCAGAAATCAGTCACAGAGGGTTAACCATGGGAAAGGAAACTAGCCCATGGGGGACAGGGGTGGAATGGAGACTTTTCCTATAACCTTATTATACCTTATTTTTTATCTAGTACCTACATAAAAAGTTTGCAAAATACAGTGTACATTTTTTTCCTAACTTTTGTAATGCCAAGAGTTTCTGAAAACTGTCAGAAAGTGCATCATTATAAGTGAACTATATGTTCACTATTTCAAACCTCAGTATGATCTACAGTAGGTAGAGTGGTGCTATTCACCATACAGTGGTGCTATTTATCTAAAATCCCACATGTCAAATGTGTTATCATTATTCAAAGCCAAAAGAAAAAAAATAGTTTTAATATGACCCATTAAGTTCCCATTTTTACCTTGGCCTGAAAGAAGCCTTAAAGGCTCTATTTTGTCTTTAACCAGATTTTCTAATTGAAGGAAACAGTCTCTTCCCTAGACCCACCCCATTTATTACTTCACTCCCATCTTTCAAATTTTGTTCTGATAGCTTTCCATGTTGTTACAGCTTTGCCTTTATGCAGTTTCAGAGCTTTTTTGGAATTCAGTAAATACATATTAATCTATTGCTGTGTAACAGGTCACTCTAAAATGCAGAGGCTTAAAACCACAATATGCATTTATTTTATCTCATAGTTCCTTTGGGTTCAGGAGCCTTCTGGCTTGGGGGGTCTTTCAAGAGGTTGTAACGAGATATCAGCCAGAGCTGCAGTCATCTGAGGGCTTGACTGGGGCTGGAGGATGGTTAGTAAGTTGGTGCTTGCTATTGGTGGGACACCTTCCATCTTCCCCACCTGGGCCTTCCCTACATGGGCTGCTCGAGCATCCTCATGACAGGGTGGCCCAAAGAGTAGATTCCAGGAGAGAACAAGGTGAAAACCACAATGCCTTTTATGACCTCAGATGTCACACACCTTCCCTTCTGCTGTATCCTCTTCATGCAAAAAGCAAGTCACGAGGTCCAGCCAGTCTTCAAGGGGAGGGTTATTAGTTTCCACCTTTTGAAGAGCGGAATGTCAAAGAATTTGTAGTCAAATTAAAAGCCACCACAGGGCATCAGAATTAGTCAATAATATCAAATCACTCAAACGAGAAGGTAAAGACAATGAGAAATGAAGGAAAAAGAGGTTTTAGGAGGAAGGAACACCTACTGAGCGCCTACCGTCCGATGCTCTGTACTTAACACACATTATTGTGCTTAATTTCATAAAAACATATTCTCAGTTTTACAGATGAGGAAAATGAGACTGTGAGAAGACTTACAAATTGTCCGAGGTCACACAATGTCAGAAGAGCATGTCAAGCACGTGTCAGCCTGAGGTCAGAGCTGTGCCATCACCCTCCCTCAGTGGGAAATGGAAAGCATTCTCCATTACTTGCTGCCTGGACGCATCTAAGCCATGACCATTTTGCCACCAGGGAGAAATACGATTAATACTTTCAGTTGAATGAATTCCGACAGAGCTGTTTAACTCGTTTCTAAAGCCTCCGGAATCCAACAGGTGTTCATTCTCCTTCGGAAGCCCCTCGCCTGCCTTCTGCCATTGCCAGGATTTGCCCAGTCTGGGTAGTGCCAGGCCTCTGCTCACCCCTGACTTTGAAAGCCAGCCAACTTCTCTTCCCATTGCAGCTGGCTGTGACATGGAGGCCAGTGAGATCAGTGGAGTAGGGTGACACTGAGCACAGGGGTGTGTGAGGACAAGGCCCTCCCTCTTACAGGGACTGAGCCAAGTCCAATAGGGTGGAGACTGGAGAGCCCATCTGCCCTGGCACCATGCTGGACTGCAGGGCCTTGATAAGGCCAGGGAACCACCCACCCAACTTAGCATCCTCTTCCAAATATAGACTTCTCCCAACACCGCCCTCCCAGCCACATGGGTACTTTCCTCCAAAGGTAGCTGGTGGCCTTTGCCACCATGGGACAGGACCCAATCCAGGGCAGGACCAGCTCTCTGGGGTGCCGGGTGTTCTGGCCACGGGCTGTGGAGAAAGCACTGTGAATACTTACCTCCTCTGTCCCCACTTCTCAGCACTGGCCACCCCATTCCTCTTAGGAAACAAACTCTTCTGGTGGATTCTCTAGTCAACACTGTCCTCTCCTCTGAGAACTTATGGCTGGAGAATCCCTGGAACTCTGCTCCACTGGTCCTCTCAGCTCCTAAGGCACGTTTGCTCGTGCAGAGAATTTTCCTTGGGTTGGAAGTTAGAGGAACCAGGAACCTGTTGTCAGAGCCAGACCCAGAGGAAGCAGCAGGCCAACTGGGCATTAACCAGGGCTCCATCTATACGGGGACTAAAAACCATCCTGATAAAGGTGAAAAGAATGAAGAACCTCGACTTAGGAAGTAGCTTTCAACCATTTGGGATTAGCAGAACACTACGATGAAATATTCTGAGGTGAGGGGGAAGGCATTGAGACCTACCTCCTGTATCGATGTGTTGCCAGAGGGGAAGATCTGGCCGACATCAGGGCTGCTTTTCCCGGGTGTGGTCTGTGCATTCAAAGACCATTACTGCTCCCACCTCACCCCACTTGGTCCTCCACCCTTCTGTCTGTGCTCAGCCTCCTCTTTCAAAAAAGGAGTAACAAATATTGAGAGGTTATCAGCCAGGAGCCACCACCAGGTTGTTAGTTCGCACGGGACCGAGGAGCAGGGTGTGCACAGGGCAGGCTGCCCTCCGAGCTCGGCCTCTGGGGTGGATCAGCTCCGCCGCTCCCTGGGACAGAGGGAGACCCTGGGAGGGACTGGACCCATAAAGCAGCTGCTTGCTGTCCACCTTTTTCTCAGATCTCCTTCTGGCTTAACGGTCTGCAGTTAGGACTGAATTTCCCCTTTCCTCATAGCTGGGGCTGATGCCTCACTTGAAAGTCCCCGGGACATCCTCATTGATGAACAAAGCAGGGTGAGCTCACAGTCCTGTCATGAGGGCAGCCATGAGCCAGGCCCAGTCGTGTTCTGTGCAGGTGAGTGAAACTCCTGCGTCGTGGCCTACAGCCCTGACCATTCAGCGATGTGGCCCTGCGACCCCAAGAGTGTGTGGTGTGGCCCTGGGAGAGGTCAGCCTAGAAAGTACAGGAATGATAAACTCCACTAGTAGGCGTGGTGCCCCTGCCGCGTCTAAGGCAATGAGCTGGGTGCTTTACCAGGAAAATGGCATTTCCGACGATGCCCCCCACCCAGGGGCTGGGGGGCAGGCTCCGATATTACTCACCCTGTCTTAGGAGTGACGAACCTCAGGCCCATAAAGGCCAAACTACTTGCCCAAGAGATCAGGAAGTGGGGATCAGGAATCAAAGCGTCTCTGAGCCACTGGGTCTCTCCTGAGAGAAGTTGCTTCCGTGTTTGGGACCCCCAATTCTTGCCTCTCCTCTGCCTCTGCCTATTCCAGCCCCCTCCAAGGATGAAGGCTGGGCCCTCTCGCCCTGGGAAGCTGCTGGGCACGCAAGTGATCCCCGTGTGAGACAGGCTTTTCCAGACCAGATGTGGGGCCCGGACCAGGTGGCGCGCGTCCCTCCAGAAGGCAGAGCCCAGCTTGGTGAGAGGACCCGGGGCTGAGCTCAGGGCCCACGGGCTCCCTTCCAGAACGAGGGGACGAGGCGAGGCAGACCCTGAGTGGCCGGGAAGAGAGCAAGCACGTGAACTTTGGAGCCAGAAGCTCTGCCACAGGCCCGCTGAGAGACTTGGGGCCAGTTTCTTGCCTGAGCTCAGTTTCCTCAGCTCTAAGGGGAGGAGGAGCACATTTGCCTCGTAGAGATGATGCTGGGGCTGGAACAAGCACGACTCAAGCGCCTGGCTCTGAGCTGGCCCACTCCCGGCGTCCACACGCGGTCACCCCGGGCAGACGGAGGCCCCTCCTGGGACCCCCCCCCCCCCCCCGCCAACCCACGCCCATGGCACCTCTGCTCCTGGCTCCTTCCTCTTCTTCCACCTTCCTCCTCCTTCGCGGTTGGAGGCCTCAGAGAGATGAGACCAAGTGTCCAGCGGCGCTCAGGGAGAGGTCACTGGCCACACCGATGGAAGAGGCTGACTGAGCCAGGCCCCAGGCGATTGGGGAAGACCCACCCACCCCTCCCTTACGGGGACCCGCTGGCTACCACCCTCCTCACCCGGACTCCCACCCCAGGACTTCCAGCTCTGGTCTGCGAGAAGCAGCTGACCGCAAAGAGACCATGGCCACGGTCGCTTTCAGCTAAAGGGGAGACTGCAGCTGCCTTCCTCCCTCCCCTCCCCGACTTCTCCAACCTGGAGGAAAGAGAGGCAGGGGGAGGGAGCCCAGAGATCGCTCTCTGTGCGCAGGGGACTGAGGCCTCCTAACTGACAGAGTAAACATGGATAAAGACCCTAGGGCAGAGAGAAGAAGGGGGTAGTTGGGCTGAGGCAGGCCAGGCCCTGGGGACCACGCCGGCGGGGCGGGGGGGGGGGGAGTTTTGAGGGTCTTGGGAGAAGACCAGATGGCTCCCTGCCCTGTCCCCATCTGGGCCTCCGCTAACTTTAAGCTGAGTGAGCAGGACCTCGCAGACAAAGGCGGATGGGCACAGGAAGGGAGCCATGGGGAGTGCGCCCTGGGGAAAAGTGGAAGCAAGGGGTTCCCCCTCTGTGTGAGGCCTGGCAGCTTGGGACTCCCTTCCCAGAGCCCCCTCCCCCATTCTGCTCCTCGGTGCCCCTCAGCTCACCTGCTCCTGTGAGGCAGACCAGTGCGTGGGTCTCCCAGGCTGGCCAGGACAGTTCCCCATGCTGTGAGTGTGGATTTTTCCACCAAGAGGTTGGAGTCTCTTAGCCCTGCTGAGGAAAGTGCTCAGGGAAAGGCCTGAGGCTGCTTGGGAGATTGGCCCCAGCCACCAGCCCAGTGACAACCCCCCCTTCCCCAGCATAGCCCCAAATCCAGAGGATCTAGGCTTCTGGCCAAGGATAGGGTTCTGAATGAGGGAAGAGGTGGGGATCTGCCTGTTCTCCACCTGGGCCCATGTGCCAGCCTCACTCCAAACAGGGCTGGCTGGGTCATGGTCTCCATTCAACACACTTCTGTTTCCAAGGCTGCGTGTTGTGCCCTCCCCCTACCCCCGCAGGAAGAGAGGGCATCCGAGACATCCCAGCTCCTGTTGGGCAAATTTTCTTGTTTCACCGAGTGCCTCACTCCTCAGAGAGGCCCTGCCCCTGGGCTGACCCACCTGAGCTCCAGGCCTCCCACCATAGCACTCCCCTGCTCCCTCCCTCCCTGCTCCCTCCCTCCCAGGCTTGACTGCCAGGCTAAATCCTTCCCAGGAAAGCAGGCAGACCCGGGGGCAAATGTCATCCCTCTGTTAGGACTTTGGGCAAATCTCTTAACTTCCTTTGAGCCTCAGTTTGCGAACCTAGAACTGGAAAAGCGGGTAGCTCCCTGCAGAGCTGTGAGATTTTAAAAAGATGAGATCTTAGGGCAGCCTGCCATCAGAGGCCACAAGGCCCGTCACATCCCATTGATGCCATCTCCTAAATCTCTCTCCCTGTGGGCCCCTCCTGCGATGCCTGTCCTCACGGCTCTAGTCTGACTCCTCATTTTTCACCCAGATTCATTTAAACAGCCCCCTGGGCTGGCTGCTCCTGGCCCAGCCTCTCAGTCCAGCCTCACCCTGCTGAAAAGGGAGCTCTTTAACACGCACACGACACACCGCCTACCGTGGCCCGTCCCTCTGAGCCTAGAGTCTTTGACTTCAAGGAACAATGGAACTTCCTTCCCACACAAGGACCCCCTTGAGGGGGTCTGGCCCCGTGGGTTCCTGACTTTATTTCCATGCTCCACCCTCTCCCCTCACTCTGGCCACGTGTTCTCCCTCCCCTGTCCTGGCACATGCTACTTCCTCAAGGGGCATGTCCTTCCCCAGCTCATTGGAGAGCCAACCCTTCATCCTTCTCATGGGGAAGGACAGAGGTCCTGCTGTGTGCCCGGCACTGTGCCGCGTGGTTTCCTTGCCTTATGTGATGAGGCAGGTACCGTTCTCAGCCCCTACTTTACAGGTGATTGAACCAAAGTCTCAAGGGGTTGATGGTTGCCCCCAAAGCCACGCTCTGCTGTCACAACTGTCTCCCAACCCAAACAAACGCCTCCTCCTCCACAAAGCCTTCCCTTGCTCCAAGGACAAAGTCTGGGTTTGGCCTGGTGTTTGGGGGGTTGGATTATAGAGATGAGTTTCAGAAAAGCAAAAACTTGCTGTTTGGGGAAAGCGCATGATCAATCTAGCAAACGTGGATTCAGCAGTCCTATATTCAAGGGACAGGTCTGGGGTTAAAAACCAATTGGTGAACAAAAGTAAATGATGGCCAGGATGTGGAGAAATTGGAGGACCCATACTTCGCTAATGGAACGTAAAATGGTACAACCAATGTGGAACAGTTTGGCAGTTCTTCAAAGAAGTTAAACATAAAGTTACCCCTATGATCCAGCAATTCCACTCCGAGGTATAGACCCAAAAGAACTGAAAACATATGTTCACATAAAAACTTACACAGAAATGTTCACACCAGTATTATTCATAACAGGCAAAAAGTGGAAACAATGCAAGTGTCCATCAACCGATGAATGTATAAACAAAATGCGGTATTACCCAGTGAAATATCATCCAGCAGCAGAAAAGAAAGACCGATACATGACATTATAAGGGAAAGAAGCCACACATCGTATAATTCCACTTATATGAAATGTCAAGGGTTAAAGTAGAATCCATACAGAATGGAGATTAGGTTTCTAGGAGCTAGGGAGTACGATGCTGGCTCATGATTATGGGCTTTCTTTTGGGAATGATGAGAATTTTCTAACATTGGACAGTGATGATGATTGCAGAACTCTGTAAATACACTAGAAACCCCCGAATATTCACCTTAAAAGGACTAATTTTCTTAATAAAGCAGCCTCCCGAAAAGAACTAGATGCAACCTAAAGGCCCAGCAATAGGAGCCTGATAGAGAAAACTGGGACATAGCTGTCACAGGACTCTCTGCAGTGATCCCAATGATATACAATGTTGAGAGGAAAATATCTTAAGATTATTGAGCAGGCCTATAAGGAATTAGGGAACTCGAAGTAGAATAGATTCCACTCTAAGTAAATGTGGCCTGTGGGGCTGTTTGTGTCTGCACAAGAAAATGGAAAGATCACCAAAATGTTATAAGTCCCACCGGGGCATCGTGGATACATTTTATCCTTTGGAAGTTGGGGGAGAGGGCTCCCTGAATTTTCTGTTTCCAAACGGTAAACATATATTAGTTGTGCAATGTCTAAAAAGAGTGATTCAGTGGTCACCCATGCCCCTCCAAGGGCTCACCATCTAGCAAGGGAAGACATGTAATTATAGTAGCAAACGGAGGCTAAGAGATTGGGAGAGGGTGAAGTCTCGCTGAGGGGCTCCAGGGAGATCTCTTGGAGGGGTTGGAGTTTGAAATTATGGCTGGAAGCATTTGGGGTGTAAAACACAAAAATGGGCCAATGACCCTTGGTATTCCAGGGGACAGATGGAGAGAGGCAAAGGGCATTTCTCATAAACTGTCCCCAAAGATCCTGTGTCCTGTGACTCCGTCCTCCACCCACACTTGCTGAGTGAGTCCAGATAGCAATTATGTCTTCCATAGCCCCACAACCATTGGTGGGGGTGGGGCTACATTTGTCAAAACCCGTAACCAACATTCATCCAGGTCGACCCTGGCAATGTTTGATAGGGTCTGGACCCGAGTTCCCGGGGCTGCCACACTACTGGGTGGGAGGGGGGTCCCCACTTTTCCAGCAATGGATGAAGAGAGGCAGGACATCGCCCCTCAGCACCTGCTGTTTCCCACCTGCCATCTTGGTCTTTTTAAAATGCTATTTCCTCTCAAGCTGGGGGAGAGCCCATGGGCTGTGCACAGAAGTCAGAAGCTCGGAAGTAAAGCGAACTTCAAGATCAACAGGAAGCAGAGAGATAAACCACGAGGAGAACGACGTGGGGAGGGCATGTGTTGGGTTTGGTCTTATTTTGAGTGGTCTTGGTGGTGATGGTGGTGGGGAATTGAGGCCAGAAGCAGGAAGCTGGGTTTCCCAGCCTCAGCTTTTGATGGTTTCCGTGTCCGCTTGGGCCTGCAAAGAAGGGAACCGGCTCTGTGATGAACCAGCTCTTTTAAGTTGCCTTTGTCTTTGAGGGGTTGTTAATATGTTCTTGTGAAACTGTCGTTCCTGTGAGGGGTCCCTCAAAGCGCGAGGAAAGCAGAGCAGGTTAACCAGAGTCTGGGCATCGCCCCCAAATCATAGCATTGTGAATGAGCCCCAGCGTACACACCGGGATGTTCCCGCTCAGTGTGGGGAAGATCGCTTTCAACAGATTCTCAAAGGGACCCACAATCTGCCTCAGGTTAAGAATCACGACTAGGAGGAAAAGAGCACTGGACCAGGAGTCAAAAACGAAGTTGGAATTGCCTTGCAACACATATACTGTATGATTTTAGGCAAGTTATTTAATGTCTCTGGGCCTCGGTTTTCTCAGCTGGAAATGATATCTAAATGAGCTATGGCAGCTGAAAGCATCTACTCCTGACTCTTAGGTGCCAAGGAATATTTGCTGTATGTGAGTCCCTCTGGAGAGGGTGGGAGGGCATTCGGGGGCAAGGAAGGCAAGCAAGCACGCAGCAGGAAGTAACGGGGGCAGCTACAGGGCTCAGAAAGTGTAGTGAGGCACTGCCACAAAGGACCGCTTCTGTTTCTTCTGTTGGTCCCCCTCCTGCCCTCCCCCACCGATATTTTACCCAGCACCAGCGCATACACCCCGCCCACTAGGCATCTTGCTCCTTCCTTGCGGGCCTGTCTAGGTCCCGCCGGTATTAGTGTGTGTCCTGACTCCTCCCGAGCGCAGTGAGTACTTCCAGGGTAGAGAGATGGTCCTGGGAGGAAAACAGGCCGAGTGGAGCCGGACAGACCTTGCTTGAAGCCTACGGAGCTGTGGGGTCTTGCGTGACTCCGTCCCGCGGGGCCTCGGAGCCGTCATCTGTAAAGGAGAGCTCACTAAGAGTGCCTTCCTCAGAGGACCTCATTTTGAAGCTGAAAGCAGGGGTTGCATGTAAAGAACTGGAACGAGGTGAGTTCTCGCTGAGTCGCAACTCTGGCCTTCTTTGCCCGGGCCTGGGGATGCGGCGCTGGGCAGGGCCCCGGCTCCCAGATTCAGCCCGGGCTTATTCCTGCCCTTCCCGCACGCTGCATTTCTAGAGGGCACTCCCACTGCCGGCTTGTTCCAATGCGAGCGCTGTACCCTAAATGCCCCTTCTAGATTTCTGGGCCCCAAACGTGGCTACCCAGCAGAATCACCTGGGGAAATGATCCCGAGCCCGCATCTTACCGCACGGAATTCTGGGAATGGGGCCTGGGAATCTGCACTTTTAAGACTCTCTGCAGGTGGGGCGCCTGGGTGGCTCGGTCACGGTCAGTTAGGCGTCGGAACTCCTGACTGCGGTTCCGGTCATGATCTCAGGGTCTTGAGATCGAGCCTCACGTTGGACTCCACGCTCAGCGGGGAGCCGGCAGCAGATTCTCTCTGTCCCTCTCCTCTGCCCCTCCCCTCGCTGGCGTAGGCGCACCTTCTCGCTAAAATAAATAGATCTTTAAATAAATAAATAAATAAATAAATAAATAAATAAATAAATAAATAAAACACTGCAGGTGACCCTGACACCACCAGGAAATCGCTGTTTAGAGGAAAACAGCCTTCTCTTCACTCTTTTTTTTAAGACTTCACTTATTTATTTGAGAGATTGAGGGAGAACACAAGCAGGGGGAGGGGCGGAGGGAGAAGCAGACTCCCCGCTGAGCAGGGAGCCCGATGGGATGGGGGGCTCGATCCCCCAGAACTCTGAACTCCCGGATCATGACCTGAGCCGAAGGCAGACGCTTAGCGGGCTGAGCCCCACAGCCTCCTCTTCTATTAACGCTCCTGGTCAGTACGCTTTGTGTCACTTGTCCCATTATTCCCATCCTTGACGATGACAACCTGTGTTTATTGTCTCATTAATTCAAAAAATGTTCATGGAGTGCCTCCTGTGTAGAATAGTAGTTAAGAGGTTAGGCTCTGGGCCACTTCACACCCCTTGGGATGATTATAAACAAAAAGACACTAACAGGTGTTGGTGAGGATGTGGAGAAACCGGACCCCTCGTGCCTTGCTGGCGGGAGTGGAACAAGGTGCAGCCACGGTGGAAAATAGTCTGGCAGGTCCTCCCGAAATTAGACATAGAGCTACCATGTGATCCAGCCATGCCACTCCTAGGTATAGACCCAAGGCGAAGGAAAGCGTAAGCAATCTGTAGAGACGGAAAGTAGGCTATTGGTTGCTAGAGCCCTGGGGGACGGGAGGAACGGACAGCAACTGTTCACGGATCTGGGTGATAAAGAATGTTCTAGAATTAGATAATGGTGAGCAATGCACAACCTTTTGAATACACTATAAACCACTGAATTGTACCTTTTCAGTGGGTGAATATTATCTCAATTTTTAATGGAAAAATGTGTATGTGGCTCAAATTTTTAAGGTCTATTTTTAAATAGTTTAATTTTTTTAGAGCAGTTTTAGGTTCACAGCGAAACTGAATGGAAGGGACAGCCTTCACACAGAGTCGCTGTCACCACCCACACACAGCCTCGGTCACTGCCAACAGCCAGCACCAGAGTGGTGTGTTTGCTACATTTGGTGAACCCACCCTGGCAGATCATTATTATGATCTGGAGTCCATAGTTTATATCAGGCTTTGTTCACTCTTGGTGTTGTGCATTCTACTGGCTGGGACAAATGGATAATGATAAGCATCTACCACCACAGTGTCATACGGAGTCATTTCACTGCTTTTTCCTCTCAAGCAGTGCTTGGCCCATTCATCCCTTCCTTCCGGCCAACCCCCAGTGACTGCCCCTTTTAATGTTCCCATAAGTTTGCCTTTTCAGGAATGTCAAATAGTTGAAATCCTACAATATATAGCCTTTTCAAATTAGCTTCTTTCACTTTGTAATATGCATTTAAGTTTCTTTCATGGCTTTTCATGGCTTGATAGTTCATTTCTTTTTAGCGCCGAATGCTATTCCATTACCTGGATTAACACAGTTTATGAATCCATTTGCCGACTAAAGAACATCTTGGTTGCTTCCAAGCTTTGGCAGTTATGAATAAAGCTCCTATGAACATCCATGTGAGGGTTTTTTTTTTTTATGAACATAGATTTTCAGTTCATTTGGGTAAATAACAAGGAGCCTGGTAAGAGTATGTTTAGTCTTATGAGAAACCACCAAACTGTCTTCCAAAGTAGCCGTAGCATTTTTCATTTCCTGCCAGCAATGAATGAAAGTTCCCGTTGCCCCACATCCTCGCCTTGGCACCGACAGTGTTCCAGATTTTCATGATTTTAATAGGTGTGTCATGGTGTGTTGTTGTTGTTGTTGTGTGGCACTCTATTTCCATCGAACGGAGCTGCTCTAGATGCCGGAATACCGCAGTGAGTGAGACCCGCTAACCCCCAGCCCATGTGGAGATCCTATTGTTGTGGAAGGAGATGATAGAAGCAAGCCACACAGCTCAGTTCGCTTCTCCTCCAGAACAAGACCAAAGACCTGGTCCTAAATGAGAAGTGTCCCCAGAATGGAGACAAGACAAGGGAGCAAGAACAGTTTAGTGCTGCCCTTCCCCACCACTGGAAGACTCACCGAGAGCACATTCCAGAACCGGGGAGAGTAAGAAGCTAGTGTGTCCCCATGGCTTGTGCTCCAACACCCGATTTTACAAAGGCAGGAAAACATCTGTATCTTACCTAAGGTCACAGAGCTGGTTGAAGACAGGGCAGAACCACACCCCATGTTTCCCGAGGCCAGCGGCAATGCATGAAGCTGGCTGGATAAAACTTCTAATGAGAAAGGGAAACCCCACATCTCTTCCTGGGATCCCTGCGCCGGAGTAGAGCCACCAGGCAGCCCCTAACACCACCTAAAGCAGTGTCGGTGCCTTGACCCAGGGGTTCCACGCCTGGGACTTTATCTCCGCCCCACCCCCGACACTCACGGTGTGCATGATTATCCGCTGCAGCATCAGTTCTTTTTTTTTTTTTTAAGATTTTATTTATTTATTTGACAGAGAGACACACAGCAAGAGAGGGAACACAAGCAGGGGGAGGGTTAGAGGGAGAAGCAGGCTTCCCGCGGAGCAGGGAGCCCGATGTGGGGCTCGATCCCAGGACCCTGGGACCATGACCTGAGCTGAAGGCAGACACTTAACGAGTGAGCCACCCAGGCGCCCCTGCAGTATAATTTCTAATAGAAAGCACTGGAAGTAGTCCATATCCATCATGGGGAGGCTAGTTAAATACATTATGATGCATCCATAAAGGGCTATAATATATATATAGCCATAAAAAAGAGTAAGAAAGCTTGTGTAGTAAAAGGGAACAATTTCCAAAATCCATCATTAAGTTCAAAAGTAAAGTGCAGACAGTGTGTGCAGTATGTTAATTTACGTTTAACATCTAATGTGTGGGGCACCTGGGCGGCTCAGTCGTTAAGCGTCTGCCTTCGGCTCAGGTCATGATCCCAGGGTCCTGGGATCGAGCCCCGCATCGGGCTCCCTGCTCCGCGGGAAGCCTGCTTCTCCCTCTCCCTCTCCCCCTGCTTGTGTTCCCTCTCTCGCTGTGTCTCTCTGTCAAATAAATAAAATCTTTAAAAAGAAAAAAATTTTTTGAACGTCTAATGTGTGTACATGGGGCATAATACATATCTTTGTTTTTTAAAGATATATTTATTTATTTTTAGAGAGAGCGCGGTGCAGAGGGAGATGAATAGAGAGAAGCCTCAAGCCAACTCTGCACTGAGTGCACAGAGCCTGACACAGGGCTCGATCCCACGACCTGAGATCATGACATGAGCTTAAACCAAGAGTCAGTCACTTAACTGAGTCACCCAGGCGCCCCTGTATATCTTTCTTTGCAGATGCGCAGATACTAGAAACCCATCCTTGGTGGGCTCTAGAGAGAAACTGGGTGATGGGACAACCGGGACAAAGAAGAAACTTCTTCATTTTCTAGGAGAAAAAATTTTATTATATATCCCCGTGTTTCTTTTGTATCCAAAGAAACACACGACATACTCCAAAATAATTAATAAAAGAAACCAACGGACCTGTTTCAGGAATCTGAGCACGGGTTCCTCAGCCAAGCTTGAGCTGAACCACAGCAGGAGCTAGAAGCCAGGGGAGCAAGTACCTATTCTGTCTGCACCATGGCTGGTGAGGTACTTGACCCCGTTCAGGAGGGGAGGGGGCATGACAAGGCCCCCATCTCCCTCTTGCCTCCAGGGAGACTGAAGAGCCAAAGGGCCTTCGGCCTGAGCTCTGGGCTCCTGGGACATTCAGCACCCTTCCACTGCCCCTGCGTGCACGTCAGGGTGGACGGATTTTCTCAGCCCTTCTGGAAAGTAGCCCTTCGGGATCATGGGACTGCCCGAGGGCTCCCCCATCTGACTGAGAGTCAGGAGGCCTGGCTCTGGCCCAGCTCTGGCCCTGACCCCATGTGGGGAATCAGACAAGTAGGTGAACTGTCTTCCAACAGCACTCCCATAACACCTGCTTCGCTGGCCTCTCAGGGACAAAGCAGAATGTGAAGCAGCCAGGCCCTGACTGGTTTCTAGAGAGCACCAGTGTTCCCATAAAGGGATAAATGGCTCTGTGGTCAAAAAAGTCTGGGAAAGGCTAGATAAAGAGAGTCTGCTGGTCCTTCACTGCAGACCTTCTCAGAGCCTTGAACAGGCGAAGTGCATGTGGCATGTCAGGTGTGGCTGTAGTATCTGTCATTTCCCAAACTTGTCTGGCCACAGAACCATTTTGGAGGAAAGTATCTATTAAAAATCTCTCAGAATAAAGGTAATCCATGGGGTGCCTGGGTGGCTCAGTCGGTTAAGCGACTGCCTTCGGCTCAGGTCATGATCCTGGAGTCCCGGGATCGAGTCCCGCATCAGGCTCCCTGCTCGGCGGGGAGTCTGCTTCTCCCTCTGACCCTCTTCCCTCTC